>NW_004524673.1:9748282-9771343 GCF_000260255.1 Octodon degus
AGCTCTTGTTAAAATTGTGGTATTGGATATTAGATTTTTCATGTCCATTAAGATTTACTTTATATAGTTTGGTGCTCTTGTGTTTGGTGCATACATGTTTATGAGTGTTACCTCTTCCTGTTGAATTTTTCCCCTAACCAGTATATAGTGGCCTTCTTTATTTGACTTGATCATCGCTGGTTTGAAGTTGAGACTGTCTGAGAATAGGATTGCTACCCCTGCTTTTTTCTGAGAGGCTGGGGCATGTAGCATTGTGTTCCATCCTTTGACTTTCAGCCTATGAATGTCTTTATGAGTTAAATGTGTTTCTTATATACAGCATTTTGTTGGATTTTGTTTCCTAATCCACTGTGCGAGTCTGTTTCTCTTAATTGGTGAATTGAGTCCATTTACATTGATGGTTAGAATTGAGATGTATTGACTTATGATTGACATGTTATTTACCTGTTGTCATTTACTCCTTT
Source organism: Octodon degus (assembly GCF_000260255.1). Classification (NCBI taxonomy): domain Eukaryota; kingdom Metazoa; phylum Chordata; class Mammalia; order Rodentia; family Octodontidae; genus Octodon; species Octodon degus. The sequence continues at coordinate 9,748,747 of NW_004524673.1, forward strand.
TTCTCCTGTGTTTAATTGCTTGCCCTATTTAGTTGGTTGCTTCTGATCTCATTGGTGGAGTTCCGATCATTTTGGTCCCTCTCTAGAACAACTTTCAGTAGCCTGTGTAGGTTTGGGTTTGTCATCAAGAAATTCTTTAGCTATTCTTTGTCATGAAAGTATTTCACTTCTCCATCAAACTTGAGAGTTTTGCAGGGTATAGTAGTCTGGGCTGCAATTTGTTTTCATAGAGGACTTGAAGTACTCTGCTCCATGCTCTTCTTGCCTTTATGGTTTGTAAAGAGAAGTTGGCCGTAATTCTGATGGCTTTTCCTTTGAATGTGATCTGCTTCTTTTCTCTAGCGGCTTTCAGTAGATCATTCTTGTGCTGAATTTCTGGGATCTTGACTATTAAATGTCTCCGTGTGTTTTTCATTGGGTTGAGGTTACTTGGCATTATGTATGCTTCGGTTACCTGAATGTCAGATTGTTTCCTCATACTCGGGAAGTTTTCTGCTATTAGTTCTGCCCATATTTTTTAATGTCACTTTTATTGACTCCTTCTGGCTCATTGATGTCTATTAGTCTCATACTGTTCATTATTGCATCATCTTGCAGGTGATGGATTATTCTTTCCTTCATCCTTGTTGTTTTTAAAAAATCCTTTCTTTTCTTTCCACTAGCTGCACCAGCATCTTCAAGATCTGAAACTCTGTCTTCACTTTCACTTAAACAGCTTTGCAAGCTTGTGATTGATATTTTAATTTCCTCTATATCTCTTTGACTTTGCTTCATGCAATCTATTTCTTTCCTGTATTGCTCGTTCAAGGAATCTGTCATTTTTCTAATCTCCTCTATTTTTTTTATCAATATTTTCTTTAAAAGCAGTTATAAATTCTTTTACAGAAGTGTTTTTTTCAGACTATGTTTCCTCCCTGTGTTTCTGTAGTTGCTTCTTTACTTCAGATTATACGAGTTCTGAGAATTCTTTTTTTATTTCAGAGAACAATTGCACTCTGAGTTCCTCTATAACTTTCTGCTGTCGCTCATTTACTATCGACGCTATTACTTCATGCATTTGAGCCGAGCTTGTGTCCTTCGCACTTGTTCTGGGTGGGCATTGGGTTTCTTCCATATGTTTCTGCATTTGATTCTTTGCTGCAGATGTCATTAATTCAAGGATTTCTTTTTTTATTTCCAATCTGAGTTCCTTTATACCTTTCTGCAGCTGTTTCTTTTTTTCAGAAGCCGTTGATTCATTGCTTTCAGCTGTGTGATTCCCAATTTGTTCTGTGTTAGTGTCCTCTGCACTTGTTATGGGTGGGTTTGGGTTCTGAGGTTGCATTTTGTTCCTTCTCGTCATTTTGTGTAGCCCTGTCTTCTGACCTTTGTTGTAGATCTTTGTTGCAGTTATAACCTTAGCACATCGTAGAGTTCAGGTGCAGATCTACAAAGTTTGGATTTATCCAGCTGTGCCTGGCTTGGGTCTGGGTGCTGTACTCATCTCCTTCCTGCTGCTGCCCTTGGGGGTGAACCTGTTGTCTCTGGCAAGATTTTTTGCTCCTGGACTAGCTTGGTGCTTCTATCCTCTACAGTCTCTGCAGGGATTTGCAGCTTCAGGGTTTCACCCCAGGCCTTTATGCCAGGCCTGACCTGAGCCTGGAGGGGACAAGGTAGAGTAGAGGGGAGAGGAAGCTCTCCCACACACTCACCGGGCCTGGGCTAGGACTGGGTCTGCGGGTTCCCGGAACGCGGCAGAAATTCCTACCTTGTGTGCGTCGTTTGTGGGGGTACTATGGATTGATGGGGGGTGTCCCAAGTGGGTGTAAGAGGGTTTCATCCACGCTGCGCCTGGGCTGGAACTAGTAGTAGGTCCCACTGGCACAGGGTAGCCAAGGCTGTCCCACACACTCACCAGGCCTGGGCTAGGAGTGGGTCTGGGGGTTCCCAGAATGCGGCAGAAATTCCTACTTGGAGGATGGGCACTAATTAACAGTTCTTGAAGCATCTTTCATAAGAGGATATGTCAAACAACAAGTGGTCTATCATCTTCTGTACATCACTGTGAACACCATACTCTAGATCTTAATTATTCCATTTAGTTAGTACAGATGACTTACTGAGAAAATCAAGTGAGAAAAGCAAGAGAAAAAGTACCAATGAGAGCAGAAATTTTTAGAAAATTTGCAATTAAAATAAAACTTTTGGAAATGAAAATTTAAATGGGATAGGTATCTCTTTTAAAATATACATTGCCTAATACTATAATGCTCAGTATATAGCTATTAACAGTCAGCCTGTATATTTGTAACAAAGGATACTTAATTTCAATGTATGCTATGATTAGAATTATGTACTCCATTATAGAAAAGCATAAAATGAAAGTATACAGTATTTTCTTATGAGTCAGGGAACACTATGTGGAGCATTTTCCATTTCTGCCCTTAAAGTGGGTCTGCCTTGGGTAAAACACGCAGCTTTCTGTGAGAGTTTAATCATAGGAAAGTCCTTCCTTTTAGCATAATTAAAAATTCACAGATACCCACCTGATTCTATGATCTAACAGAGTTAAGTGGTGCTACTTCTTGTTTTCTTTTTGCTCTTTTCTTGGAATTCAAACCCCTTTTACAGATTTTAGAGAACAATTTTAGGTCTTAGAGTCCATTTTTATCTTTGCTTTCTTTTCTTTTTGTGAGACAGGGTCTTGCTATGAAGCTCCATGGTTCTTTACCACAGTTTTCTAAGTGTTGGAATTACAAGCATTCACTACCATGCCTGACATTTTCATTTTGTGACTTACTTCCAGTAAAACTGCTTTTTTGTTTTTTTAAGAGAGTACAAATTAGAATTAAAACAGAAAAAATTACAAGTGACACAGATTTTGCCCTTAAAAAGTAATATGAATTTCACAGTATTTGTTGCAATACATCATGTTGTCTTCCAATCAGTTAATCATATTATCACATATATGCATGTAAAATTGGAAGAAAGAACAAAAAGAAAGAAATGTGTAAGAAATTAAGAAGAGAAAAAGTACAATCAATTGAAAAAGGAGCCAAACAAATTAAAACATTAACTGCTTCTTTCCATAGACCAGAAAAAACAAAGTATGGCTGTCCAAACCATGCTGCTTACATACATAGATAAATCTCTTCCCCCCTCCCTCTCCTGTCTTTCTGCTCAAATCAGTAACTCTTTCCTTTTGAATAAGTTCATTCCAGTATCTATTGTACCCTTCAGATTCCCTTTTTCTCTTTTAGGTTGCTACACTAAGGAGACAATATAGTGTTTGCACATGCAGGTCTTATTTATTTCAATTAAGAGTATGTTCTCTAGTTGCATCCATTTACTGACAGAAGACTCAAATTCATCCTGCTTTATAGCTGAGTAGTACTCCATTGTGTAAAAATTCCAAATTTTAATCCTTAAAAAGCTAGGATTGGAGATCTCACTCAAGCCAGCTCTTCCCTTCCTGTTTTTTTTTTTTTTTTTTTTTTTTTTTTTTTTTTTTACCAAGGATTGAACTCAGGCCCTTGGCTTGCCAGGAGAGTGCTTATTCTACTGAGCCATCTCTCCAGCCACCCCCCCCTGGGTATTTTTCCAGTAAAATTGTTTATTAGAAATTATTGCTTTTTCCCATCTTGCAAGATGGCAGGTGAAAAAAATTGAGAAAACAGACACTAAAGAGAAGAAACCTGAAGTTTAGAAGGCTTCTGCCGGTGGTACTGGTAAAAAGGGTAAGGTGAAGGCAAAAAGTCCAAGGAGGGGCAGCCCCACTGTAGCTAAAATCCTGTCCTGGTTAGAGGAATTGGTAGATACTCCTGATCTGCTACGTATTCCAGAAAGGCTTTGTATAAGAGAAAGTACACAATGGCTAAATCAAAGACTAAGAAGAAAAGGAAGGAGAAAGTTCTTGCTTTGATCACAAAATCTTGTGGGGACAAGAATGGAGGTACCTGGGTGATTAAGCTTCAAAAAATGCCTAGATATTACCCTATTAAAGATATGCCCCAGATGCTCTTGAGCCACAAGAAACCCTTCACTCAGCATGTGAGGAAACTTTGAGCTAGCATCACTCCCGACACCATCTTGATCATCCTCACTGGATGTCACAGAGGCAAGAGAGTGGTCTTCCTAAAGCAGTTGGCCAGTGGCTTGCTACTTGTGACTAGGCCTCTTAGCCTTAATCGTGTTCCTCTATGAAGAACACACCAGAAATTTGTCACCTCTACAAAAATTGATATCAGCAAAGTGAAAATCCCCAACACTTCACTGATGCTAACTTTAAGAAAAAGAAGCTGCAGAAACAAGACACCAGGAGGGCAAGATCTTTGACATCGAGAAAGAGAAATAGCAGATTTCAGAGCAGCATAAGGTGGATCAGAAAGCAGTGGACTCACAGATTTTAGCAAAAATCAAAGCTGTTCCTCAGGTCTGGGACTACCTGTGCTCCATTTTTGCTTTGACAAACGGAATTTATCCTCATAAATTAGTGTTCTAAATTTCTTACTAAGAACCTAATTAAATAACTAATACAATTTTTAAAAAATTATTTTTAAATTATTAAAAGTGACACACATTTCTATGTAACTAATGTATAAGAATACATAATTTACAGAGCTCCCAGCTTATTTGGAATTTGTTTTCTTAAAAAAAAAATACTAGTTTCTGTTTTATTTTTTCCCAGGATAGATCTGTATGAACTTTGCATCTTGGTTATAGAATTTGTCACCATTTTGATGTTTGAGAAAACAGGTATCTTCTTCCATATAGAAGTAAGACTTTTAAGAATAAGCTTTATTAAATCAAGTACTTTGATGCAGTGGGTTTTTAATTTGTTACTGATTCTGTTTAATATCAACACCAAAAATTCTGCTAATATCATTGAGTTTTTAGATATAACAGTATAAATATAAAATAGTCTTCTAAGGATTTTGTTTTATGTCTATATTTACTATGTAACTATCTAAATTTTTATTTTTAAATTTTTTTATTTATGTGTTTGGTACAGGGTCTCACTATGTAGCTCCAACTTGTAATGATCCTCCTGTTTTCAGCCTTTCACTGGGATTACAAGTGTGCACCACCACACCCAGACTTTGTTGGCTCAGTGCCAGGGGGTGGGGTTGGCATGACATGTGGTACCTCAGATTTCATTCTGAGGTCCCTGCACTTGCCTAAGCAGGCACTTAGTCTGCTGAGCTATCTCGCCAGCCTTAAGCATCTAAAATTTTATATATAAAAACTTATGTTAAGGGCTAGGGAGATCGCTCAGTGGCTTAAGTGCCTGCCTGGCAAGCACAGGTTCTTGAGTTCGATCCCTGCTACAAGAAAAAAAATTAGTGTTAAATGTATCCTTGTAATCTGTAAAAAAAAATCTTTTAAACAAACAACCAATACTTCTACCCTTCACTGTAAAGTGAATTCTTTCTAATAATGTCACTTCATCAATTCTCTAAAATATCTAAAGCTTCAACACATACCACACAGGTTAGATTTCTTATGACTTGAAATTAAATAAAAAGGAGATGACAAAAGGGATAATGACCTCCTCAAATATGTTTACTTTCTCTAGAATCTATGATTATGTTATAAGGCAAAGAGTAAATTAAAGTAGCATATGAAGTTAAGGTTGCAACTGACCTTAAAATGATACTATCCTGGATTATCAGAGTAGGTGCATTGTGACTTCATTTTGAAATAAAGTTTACACGAGGTCATTACAGTAAACCCTAATTGAATATGACTGGTGTCACTATAAAAAGAGGAAATATGGCCAAAACTACAAAAGAGAAAAGAGGTAAAGATACAGGGAGAAGACAGTCATCTACAAGCCAAGGAGCCAGGCCTCAAACAGACCTTTACTAAGAGCCAGGAGAGGGAACCAGGCCTACCAACACCTTCACCGAAGATCCAAAGATTTCTGACCTTTAGAACTGTGGCTGAAACTGGAAAAGGCAGGAAAACAGGTTCACTGATAGAATCTCCAGGGAGGAATGCAGCCAGGCTGACAACCTTCACTTTAGGTCGGTGAGACCCATTTTGGACTTCTGAACTGTTGACCTGTAAGAAAATAGGTTTGTTCTGTTTTAAACCATCAAGTGTCAGTTTGTTATAGCAGCCATAGAAAACTTATACAAATGACTTTTACTTTCTTTTACTATGAAATCTGATTTCTTTAGGAATTCTGCTTAGCTTCCTTTTATTCTGGTTTTATCTCTTTGGGGTTCAAAGCTTTCAGACTCTCATTCATTTTTCTATCTGCTATTGTAGAGAACATGTAAAACATTTTTAGAAGAACTTGATGTGCTTCTTCTCTTCTTACTTTCTTAAGAATTGCCAACTCTTTTAGGATGTTCCCTTGCTCTTCATAAGAGGGAATATTTTAAAAATGTGCACTTTTTTTTTCTAAAAAGGTCAGAGAAGCCCTTTATGCTAAGGCACACAATAGACCCATTTTCTTAGTCCTCTCTTCCTCTCTTGAAATTACATTCCAGTTCCAGAAACTTCCCTTAAGTAACACCACAGATGGCCATTAAGTAAGATTTAGCAATTGATTTTATCTGTTTGAAGCCTTTTGTATTCATTTCATTTTCCCACATGAAAAATTTATCATCTAAAATTCTACATTTTTTTTCCCAGTAATTTAGCATTGCACCAGATAATAGTTAATGGGATTCTGTCAGGTAAGAATATGACCATGCAGGCTGAGGTATCTTTTATATTACTCTGTTTTACTATGGAAATGAAACTAGAATAATAATGAAAAGTTGATATGTGTGTGGTGGGGGAACGACATTGTAAATCTTTAAGTAATTTGTATAATGAAAAGAATTAAGTTGTAATTAATATGTTTGAAATCTGAGATGCTGACTACTTGTTTTAGGTTAATTTCATATTTTTTATTAGTTTTATTGAGAAATAGCAATGAGACAGTTTCAAAACCAATTTTTTTTCTTTTTTGAACTGGGGTTTGAACTCAGGCCCTTTCTCTTGCCAGGGAAGAGCTTATCCCACTGAGCCATCTCTGCGGCCCCAACCAAACCGATTAATAGGACAGTTTCAATAATTAATATATTGCATATTGTTGTCTTCATAGTGATTATTCATAGTACAAGATGCAGACATGATATCCTGTCCAAATACTATTAGTACAAATCTTTCTTCTCATTGAATTAAGAGAAGAAAAAAGTAAAACCATAATTTCATATTAAAAATTAAGAAATACCAAATCCATCACTTTTGTAACTTAGTTACTATTCTTTAAAAAGTTAAGTACTTGTTCTAAAAAGCAGAAACATTTGTGGGTCCAGTTCTTTAATGTATCTTACAGAAATAATGTCACATTCATAGTACAAATATCAAGTTAAATTTTCTTACCTATGGAAATGAGGAATTTTCATAAAGTCTGAGGGAACTCAAAGTGGCCAACAGTAGACCATAAGGGAAGTATAAACCTTTTTCTTCTAACTTCAAAAAGTACTCAGTATTTCCAGTACTTACTACAAATACTGTCTACACTAATGATATTTGTTTAGATTCCTTCTTTATACCAAATGGGAGAATGTGTGTTTGTTTTTCACTGGCTTCTGATATTTACAGAAGAAATGAATAATATGTAGGATAAGAGAATTTAGGAGGCCAGTTTTAGAGCAAAATGAAATCTGAAGAATTTAGTATTACAGATTAATTGATAAAGACCTCGCGATAGTCTATATTCATGAATGATTCATGAATTAAGAAGACCAAATTAGGTAGTATGTATGAAAACCATGAAAAGGCTTAAAATGTAGTGTTACAAGTTGTGATTTTTTGAACTTAAACTGTAACAATAAAATCCCAATATTGATACCAAAATTTTTCTATGGGGTATTAGGTGCTTTCAAAATATTAAGTAGATACACTATCAGAATTCCTTCAATTCTATCTTTTTTTTTTTTTTTTTTTTGGCTGAACTGGGGATTGAACTCAGGTCCTTGCACTTACCAGGGAAGTGCTTATTCTACTGAGCCATCTCCCCCAGCCCCTTCAATTCTATTTTGTTCAGTGTCTATTTTGAGACACTGTTGTATAACCTAATATTGTATCACACTATGAAATGTGACTTCTGTTACAGTAACTTGTAAGTTTGTGGAGTACATAAATTCCAGAAAACCTTTACCTACTAAGGGACTCAATTCCCAGAAATTTGTGAATATGTAACTGTAGGAGTAATTAGGAATTAAAAAATAAGGTTTATAAGATTTGTATTTATATTATGTGAAAAGATAAGATTTATATGTTTAGCCACGTTATCTGATACATAATTGAGAAACATAAAATGATCTAAAAGAGGGAGTGAGCAGACCTAGTTGCCAGGTCTGAGTTCACAAAAACTTTTCATTAAAATTCCTATTTGTACTCACTAGATACTTTTTCCTCCTGGGATTTTTTTTCACTGGCAACCCATTATAATGCCAAGGCATCTGGAAAACAAAAGTATAATTTCCTATTTCCCCTAGCAGATTAGAAATAGGTGAAGCTCTACAACTTGAAAAAGAAATTTAAAATACCATAACATCTGAGACCATTTAATATAGAGACAAATAGTCATACTATCCCCATGGAATCAGTGTGTTAGATTTTAATTTAATAATGAATGTCTGTAATGACCTCTTTGATACTTCATTGAGAGAACTTTTCGAAGACCCTAGAGTTGGAATGGTGAAGTCCCTGCTTACTCTTTCCATAGGTGATATTGACCACTAACTCTGTGTGAAGCAGGGGGATGGAAATGGAGTTCCAATCCTAAGGAACAGACATCAGACCAACTAGGGTGCAGACAGATATAAATAAGTAATTTCTAGATATTGGATGCATTACCATAAACTAGAGACATTATATGTAGGACCACAGTCTTTCCCTTTTTAATAAAATGATATTTCTATCAAAGTTAAGACAGTAAAATAGTTATAGATGCTATATGTTATAAAACATTAATTCCTGCTTGATTATTGAGAACGTCTCATTCCTCAGACATTCCTCTAGCTAGAGTTTCATCTTGTTTTCTTTCTTAATAGTCAACTTGTCAGAAATGTAATTTAAGGAATATTAATCAATTTAAAGTAACTAGAGATGGCTATTTTGTCAGTTGGACTAAAGAGGCAGTTTTGGTCATTCTTACACCATCTCACTTTCACAGCACCAATGGCACTATGCTTGTAAGAGATGAGTATCCTCTCTCTCTCTCTCTCTCTCTCTCTCTCTCTCTCTCTCTCTCTCTCTCTCTCTCTGGCAATTTTTAAAACATGATAAAAATAACCACCCTTGGGAGGATCATCCTTCTCATTTCACTTAGGTCATGAAGTTACATACCATAGAAGGCTGATTTTTCCTCTGTAAGTTAGTTTCAACTCTGATGTCATAAAAAGCTGTTACTACCAGCCAGTGGGATGAATTTCCTGACTCTTTCTTTAAGTAAGATAAAATAAAATTTTATAGACCTTCTTCATAAATCCACAATAAGTCATTATTCTCTTTGTCACAGATAGCACAAGCCCAGAAGATAAGCATCACCTTCAGCCATAGGAATATTCAGGACTGACAGTGAGCCAAAAGAATAAAGACTTTGAATTTACCAAAGCATGGCTTTTCATTTGCTAATTAAAATAATACCAAATATTAAATGAATATGCTTTCTTTTCTTGATGCCTTTTATTCACCTTTAAAAAGTTTTAGTTTTAAGAGAAATATTCCTTTTTCCCCTCCCTGTAAATCAGCTACCATAGAAAGGGTGGCATTATACCATGTCTATTACATGATTGCTTGACATAAAATAGAATTCCTTAGTAAAACAATTCTGTGTCTTATGAGATGTACGCTGCTCAACACAGACATTTGCACCAAGGGCTTCTGTAAACAACTTTTGCAGTGCTGTCCTTTGCTCCTTATTACTGCCAGTGCTGCTCACCTTCATCCAAATTGCTCTTGAGATGCTTTGTTTATGTTATTTTTTCATCTTCCTAGCTAGACTATAAATTCTCCAATAGCTGGACCAAAGATCTTTTTATCTTCTTCGCAAATAAGTACAGATCTAGGCATATTAGGGGTACAGGATAAACCTTTTAATTAACCATAATAGTTGCATCTGCTCTCTTTAATTTCTGCCCTATGGGTCAGGATGATGGCGAGAACAAGACATAACTTCTCTAGGACATTTGCGTTTGCAAAGCTCTTGTCTCGGAGGATATAATTTCTGTGAAGTTCAGTAAATTATAATTTTGCTCCTAATGCATGTCCATCACTGGTGAAGCAATACATTTTTGAGAAACTCCAAATAGATAAATTATAGAGGCATATAGAATATCAGTATGTATATTTAAGCAGAGATTTAGCCTATGATGTCTGCCATGATTATTCTACTGAAAATTACAGTTTTTCTTGCTGTCATACTCCTCTCCTTCCTGTTTTCATTTCCTTGGTTCTCACCATTGCCTAAAGTAATGTTTTTTATATCTATTATTTGTCTGTTTCCATAAGAACATAAGGTGCAAGAGGGTTGATATTTTTGTTTCTTTGTATCTTCAACTCTGAAAGGAACCTGTGGTACGTAGTAGGCACTCAGTGACTATTTCCAGTATATATTAATGAAAAAAGCAGAGGGGGAAAAGTGGAAAGGCCATGGGTTTTGCATCTGTTCTAGTCCTGGTTCTTCCAATAAATAGCATTTATATTTTTAGGTCTCTTTTTTCCCATCCTATACAATACAATAAAAGAGGTATGTGAGTTACAAATATAAACATTCCTGTGTAGTAAGATTTTATAAAATTTTATATAATTCCATTTTATTGACTTATTTATTTATATATTTACTTTAAAGAGCAACAATTAGAACTTAAAATAAAAATTACAAGTGATTCAATTTTCACTTAACAAGTGATAATGAATTTCATAGTATTCGTTGTAATACATAGTGTTTTCTTCCAACCAGTTAATCATATTACCACATATATGCATGTAAAATTGGAAGGAGAAAAAAAAGAAAGAAATGTATAAGAAATTAAGGAAAGAAAAAGTACAATCAATTGAAAAAGGAGACAAAACAAATTAAAACATTAACTGCTTCTTTCCATAGACCAGAAAAATTACGAAGTATGGCTGTCCAAACCATGCTGTCTACATACATAGATAAATCTCTTTCCCCCACTCCCTCTCCTGTCCTTCTCAACTTAGTAACTCTTTCCTTTTGAATAAGTTCATGCCCTTTTCCCAGTAGCTATTGTACCCTTCAGATTCCATTCTTCTCTTTTAGGTTCTCACACTAAGGAGACAATATGATGTTTGCACATGTGGGTCTGATGATTTTTTACTTAAGAGTATGTAATTTCATTTTTTTTGATGGACAATAGGCTAGCAGAACAACCTTTCTTGCAGTAAGGTAGGTTCATGGGCTCTACTATGAGGTTTGCTTCTCCCTTGCTGTGTGACTTTGGGTGAATCATTTACCCTCCCTGGAGAAGAATTTCTTCTATAGAATGGAGATCAGTAATCATCCATGTTGCTATAAAACCCAGAAAATGTTTGAAAAACATAAACTATGGTACAGCTATCAATTATTACCATTAGAGATCTTTGTAAAGCCAGAGAATTGTCTTAGGTCTGGGTCTGGCTATCTTGAACTATCTCTGATAAAATGAGTTCCTAGAAAAACAAAATGAAAAAATAAGACAAGCTCCAATTTTATATTTATTTTACATTTAATAGACAAAAATACCATTAATTTCTATAAACATTGCTAAGCACTCTCAATTTCTATACTACAGTAGTTATCCATGGGCACTGGACTTAGATGATCTCTGATGATTCTTTTTGCTCTACTTCAGGAACCAATGATTGACAAAACAGAAAGATTCATTTAAATATTTTTTCCTTAGCCTGTTTTGAGTTTTGTTACATACATATTTTAAAAGGGCTATTGACTTACACAGATGATAAAATTCATGAGAATCGAGCAAATTGAATTAATGATCAAAAAAGAATTTATAAATTCTCTAGAAATTTCATTTGTCTTTTTGTTTTAGAATTCATTTTCATGTACAGCACCAACAATGAAGGAATAATCTGTTATATTTGAGTGTGGGAATGTCCTTAAATTCAACTATTTACATCCTTCTCCTTTGTCCTTTTACTACTCAATGAAAAGTAACTGAGATACAATGGAAAAGAGGGAGTAGAATTTATTTTTGCAAACTTGCCAAAATACTTGTCACCATAAAGAGTTCAGTGAGACAATCAGTGTGAGTGATGGCCAAATTAACTGTCCAGATTCATGACATAGCACCAAGAGCTCAGATTTAACATGCACACCTGCTAGAAAACATACCTACAGCATGGTGTTTTATGTACTGCTACATCAATGTGGCAAATATGATTTCTGTAAGTTGAAACTAAATAGTGGGAGAAAGTGTTACGTGTAGGAAAATATGTAGGGGTTTTTTGTCAACTATGAAATGCTGTGTCTCACCTGCTTCCAGCCAGAAAGCAAAACTAGTTGGAAATGTGGGAGGATGGATCTTTTTGTCTGATTGTGCTCTGATAATCTTTCTTTTCCCTGAAATTGTCCAGTTTTAGGTGAAGATTTGTTCATTCACCGAATGTCATCTCCTTTGCGAGGTCTGACTCCTCAGCCCCAGCAAAACTTATCTCATATCAGTTTCCCCATGGTTGGCACAGCTTTGCCAGTCTGCGAGTCTCTATTATGCCCACACCTTTTGCCCATGCTCCACATAATACAATATCTATGGCAAAAGAAGGGCTGATGCTGCTTATACCTCATTCTAGAGAATATACATGGCTCAGATAGAGATTGTTCCTTTCATTTTGTATTTCTTCTTTAAATGTTAGCAAATAATTGCTTCTTAGCCTTTGGCTAAGACCAAGTGTATGTGTTAGCAAATAGAACATTTCATTCATTCACTCATCTGTGCTCTTTTTTCCTTCTGCCCAGATATCAAATAGTCACTATTACTGGCTTTTGAGAATGACCCATCACCTCCCTTCTGCCCACTTAAATAGCTGGGGTGCCTTTTAAAAAGTGTGACCTACAGATTATCCATAGCAAAATCACATGCAGATTTTCTTACATGTAGGTTTCTAGGTTCCACATCCCACTTTATAGGATATTAGATCATCATAATTTTGCAGTGTTTTACATCCATTCTACCTAGATGAACAGGTAGAATGCACATATAGTCTGTGCAGTGAAATTGTAGTACAAAAAATGATCACCTTTTTGAAAAACTGTTGGTTCTCCAATACTGCTATTTGACTATTGCTCTTTCTTTGGGATATTGCTAACAATGGTCTGCCATTGGCTAGAAGAGTATTTTCTATTCAGAGAATGGCTACCTATGTCTCCCGTCGCGCTGCACAGGGAACAGCACAACAGCAGAGCTCTTCCTGTGAAGTAGGGCCTGCCAGAAAAAGAGCTAGGATGATGGGTGATGTGTGGGCACTACTGGCTAAAGCCCAGGCCCCATAGATCAGTTTTGGATCATCTATAAGAAATGTCAGTTGTTTCTGCATGTATTTAACTCTCTTCAGTGTATCTGAAGAGATAGGAAACGCAAAAAGGAATGTATTATAATAAATGCTCTCATCTTTTAGAAAAAATCTCTATGGATGGGACAATTTGATAACTTTCTTTTAGATGTACCAGCCTCAGGCTTCTCAAGAAGGGCAATGTTTCCACTATTTTTACTTCTACTTGACTTAGGTAATCCATGCTTCCCACCCTTAGTCAGTGAAGTTAAAATGAAAAGAAAAAATGAATTCTTAGAAACTTTGTCATGAAAAGGTTCTCATTTATGCCCAGAAGGGAAAGGGAAAAAGATTTCTAAGCTTAGCACTTTTTTCTTTCTTCTTTCTTTCCTCTTCATTTCTTTCTACTGCTCTATCTCTTTGTCCTTGCAGTGAGACAAATGAATATAAAGGACAAATCTGTACCAAAAAACTTCAGAAGATTTAAACATAATAAATGGTAAATCTTTGGGATAAGGAAAAGTGTCTCTTTATGTAATGCTCTAAAGAATGGAATGTATTATAGGAAATGCAAAAAGTGGTTGGAATAAGAAAAGTCACACTAAAGTCATTGAATCTACAAAGCTTGAATCAGGTTCAAAATTCAGATATTAAAAAATATCTTCAATGAAAGATTTATAGATTTGTCCATTAGTGAAATGTGAAAATTCACGATTTGTTTCAGAAAGGTTTCTAGAGATATTTGTGAGTAATTATGTACTGTATATTCTTGGATTTTAAAAAGAATAGAATATGGGACCAATTTCTAACAACAATTCCTGGAACATGGAATCACTCAGAAAATGTGAAAAAAGTTTATTGCGAAAATATTTAAAATAATTTTAAGTAGAAGCTTATAAACAATGATTGAACTAAAAGAGCTGCAGATATACCAAAATATCTGAAATGTTTTTCTGAAATACATTTTATGATCAAGAAAATTATGCTTACAAACACCAATTGAAAAATCTTTGCAGTTAAGGAAATGTGAAATGTAATTTAAATATCCAAATAGAATGAAGCAGCAGTGCACTTTTACTCATTTCTGAGTCAAATGTGGGTAAGAATATAGGTGTGAGAAGGGCAGCTGATGGTTACTAGTTGTTCAGAAGAATCAAGATCCATTTAGTTAAACTTTTCTCTCAGCATTTAACCTGTGCTATGCATCCTCTGAGGGTTTATGTAACAGGAAAGGGCAGGACCGCCTTGTCACACTGAGGCTGGATTATAGTAAGGGCTGCACAAGAAGCATATGAGTGCAAGAACGTATTTCAAATATGGAGAAAGGCAAAGAAGAGAATAAGTAACGACAGAAATGGAACAAAGAATCAACTAGAAATGACTAGAAATGCGTGACGTCATTAATGGAATATTCAGAGATCTGAATGAAGAATTGGCATAAACTATGCAGTACTACTTTAGAGAAGGATAGAAAGGGGGATGGCAAGACCAAAACCAGGGTTGAAAACAGTGTTTTTCATGGGCAGAGAAGCTGAGACAGCTGGAACAGAGAAGGGAATGAAGAGATGGGAGACGAAGCCAGAAGGTTTGGGTTGGGTGGCAGAGGTGTCAACTGCTTATCCTGTTCATTATCCTTTCTCTTTAAAGAAGTGTGAATTGTGTGTGGACATAATGCACTGGGCTAAAACAAACACTTGTTCTGGCTGTACAGGAGCCTGGTGACACTGTTCTGGTCAATGCAATGAAGCCTGCTGGGAGCACAGTCTAGAAATACAATTATTTTCCTGATTAAAAAGCACATTCAACTGGCATTCGGTACTTTTATTCTTTGCTTTTGCTGTTTCTTGGATGGAATACTGACATGGTATCTGGAGATAAAGCAGCCATTTTGTAATGACAAGGACAAAAGCCACATAATCAGGCCAGGAAAGAAAATTGGGATTCAGAATGACTGTTGTGAAGCCATGAGTCTTACACTGCCAACCTCTAGATTTCTTGTTATAGGAGAAAAAATAAACTCTTATTTAATGGTAGCAAGTTTAAATATTTTCTTGTTTGGGTTTATGAATCAGGAAGCTGATAGTGTTTGTGGTCAGGGGCTAGATCATATAGGGTGTGTTTTCTATGGTAAAAATTTCTGTGTTTTATTCTAATTGTAACAGAAAGCTGGCAAGAGTTTCAAGCAGAAGACTGATGTAATCTAGTTAATTCTTGTAGCGTAATCTGGCTTCTGTGTGTAAATTAGCTTATAGGAAGATAACATGCAAGAGATGATTTCCTTCCATTTGTTATACTACAAATGTTTTAGTATAGGCAGCTTTCAAAAATTAGATACTCTTATAATACTATTTGGTAGCCTGTTGGACAAGTGTTATGTGTCTCACAATATAGGGAGGTCACTCTTTGAAGCAAATACTCCAGGTCCTTGTCAGCAGTATAGGGCACCTCTTTGTAGCTTGCAGATGTTTAAATTGAGAGAAGAGTTAACAAGTGGTTATATACACTCTCCCTACCTGATCTAGCTTAATTTCATCACTGTAAATCTTCTTCTACCTTGGTTTATTATGTTTTTTTTTCTTTTTTGAGGGGGGAATATCTGGTTTCTTTTTCTAGAGCCACTGAAACTTTAGCTAGAGCTGTCATCCAGAAGACACCTGCTTTACAAATCATCCCCATGAAAACCAGAGGATTTAGAAAATGTACTGAATTGGGTTTGTTAATGGTCTTTGAATTGCTATTGGCTTAGGAAGTAAAACAAGGATCAGGGTAAAATGGTAGTATATAGGTATCCCACAAATTATGAATTAATTATTTTATGTTTATCTAGGCTGCAGAGAAAAGTATTTTTTGAGAGTATGATGTTTATTTTAGTATATTATTAAGGTGAAGAGAAGCAAAATTTTATTGGAACACTTTTTCACTCATAAGTACATACAAAGGTCTGATAAAAAGTATGGTGACTATTTAAATTTTATAAATTATTGTAGCATAAGACACATTACTATTAATTCTGTCAAAATACTATGCTTTTGAGTATACCTGTCTTATCATTCTTATCATTTTTTGAAGCAGTTCTGAAGTCTATTTTGTTTTCTTCGTTGTACTATTGTACCTCTCGATGTCAATAGATTCAGAATGTTTACTTTTCAAGGTCATTTTGACTTTGGGGAAAAGGCAAAAGTCATACAGTGACAATGTGGAGAATAAGGTGGGTGAATCCACACTATCACTTTTTTCTTTTTTTTTTAATGTGAGATGGTAATGTGCCCACATTGTGACAGGGTTTGAGGAAGGTACATACCGTGCATACAGCATGAACATCCAATCATCACTCTCAGGAACTGAAGGATCTATAATGTTTTTATAACATTTTGAATGGATTCAAGGTATTAATGCAACCATGACAGCACAACTGCAGTCACTCACAAAAGACTTTCAGAACTGCTTGAGAAAGTAGCAAAGTTGACAGGAATCAGCATATTCAGAGTGAGGTGGAACATTAGATGTGGTTAAGGGCAATGTGTCTTTGGTTGGAATAAGTTTGCAAAAACTAAATATTCACCATAGATTTGTCATCAACCCTTGTAATTATAAATGTTCAAATTAGGATAAGGAAGATGTGAAGTATGTAAATAAAATGTTTAAATTATGTATGTGTAAAATAATACCACGTGCTGCATTAAAATATTTTAAAGGTAGAAAAAGTGAATTTCACACACTTGTTATACACTTAAGAGATCCAATAAATAACTCCAAAAGAGTCTATTTCAGTTACAATTCAGAACTATATTTTCCACAGACATGAGCAGCCTTAGGTATGTGCTTCCAGACTTACACTTTTTATCAAATAAGGGAGATGAGATCTCAAAATTTTACAGATTTATTTTCTTTGCCCATATTTACCTAATGAATATATAAATTTTATTTCAATTTGTGTTTTTTTATTTTTGAGAAAAAAAAGGGGCCTGCCCATTAGCTCAGTTGTTTAAATGCCAGCTTAAACAAAGCAGTCAGGCTCAGGATGCTCTGGTTCGATCCCTCAATCCTCAAGCCAAACCAGACCTGCCCTGAAGGTATCCTGAGGCTGCCAAGAGAGAGAGAGAGAGAGAGAGAGAGAGAGAGAGAGAGAGAGAGAGAAAGAGAAAGAGAAAGAGAGATCATCCAGTCAAATGCTGAAAAGAGTAAAATGATTTGAGCTTAAACAAGATATTTATCTTTTTTGTGAAACCCTTATGAATAAATGGAGTAATATGCTGTAAAATAAGGAAAAATTTAGGCAGAGTATTGAATGCTAGATCTGAAGGAGTCCTCAAAGTGCTGAGGCAGTGAGTCCACATGGGATCTCCAACAAGGCTGCACCACCGATGTTTTGCTACCAAGGATGGCCCTTTAAAATGCCTATATCTCAGCATGTGACTTTCAGGCTGAATAGCTAGATGAGAGCATTGGCTACTGCACTGGGCAGCATAGGCTGAGATAGGAGAACTTGGTCAGGCAAGTCAGATCTGGCAAGTAGGAGATGGTAGTTGAAGGACATTTCATACATGGTGTGCATTTGAGGGATCATTTAACTGAACCAAACACAATTTTTTTTTGAGACAAGGTCTCTCTATGTAGCTCAGGCTGTCCTTGAACTCACTGTGTAGCCCAAGTATGCCTCTAATTTATGATAATCTTCTCACTTTAGTCTCAGTGCTGGGATTGTAGGTATATGCCACTACAACTCACTTCAACTGAGCAAAATTTAAATACCAATAAATTACATAGAAAGTATTGTATATATGGAAGGTAAAAAGTATAGCTGTCCATTCACTTATAGAATGTATCATTCATTAGAGAAATCAACTAGAACACAAATATATAAATCATTTAAGGTTGGTATTGCAATACCAAGTCCCTTTTGTGGGGATCCATGAGGAGAAGTGAACTCCAAGCCAAGGAAGTGAGGAGGCTTTGTGAAAGAGCTGGGCATTGAAGAGTTGTAGTCATATGTAGAGAGACTGAGCATAGCATTTGGCTGAAAACAGGTGCCGAGTGAGAAAAGGAGAAGAGAAAACTGAAGGGGCTTTCAGCTCTGCAGGTCCCTGCTACTTCATAACAGCCATCATCTTTTTTTCCATCTTTCCCCACAAATAAACCATCTTTTGTTAGAGTAGAAACAAAGAACACAGAAAGGAATGGATATATACCAGGTATATGTACTAGAGGAGTGTTATTTGGATGCAGATGGCAGAAAAGGTAATACCACACACAGACTTTGGCTTCTTGTTCTTCAGACAGTTGAATGAGTGTTGGAACCTGTTATATCAGACCTGTGCTTTTGTGGGAGCACTATGGAAGGCAGGGAGCTACTATTAGTGATGTAATCTTGAAGTAGAAACCCTGACAGCAGGCAAAGCTTACTAGCAAGGAGGCTAAAAGAGAGACCAGGTTGGCATCTTTTGCCAATAATTCACATTTGTTTAACTCTGACAGGCAGATAATGTCTAGGCACTACGTAGCATCAGAGGCTGAAGTAGAGGCTGCAAACATATGCAGGCATATTTGTTTTTATTTATTTAATGTATTTAGGACAGGGTCTACAGGGCCTCACTATTTAGATTGGTCTCATAGTGTTTTTCCTGTTTTCAGGCTCCCAAGTGCTCGGATTACAGGTGCGTGCTACCATGCCCAGTCTCAATTGCCATCTCAGCTCACCCCAGGGGTGGGGCCAGCACAGCATGTAGAGCTGGGGAACAAACCCTGGTCCCTGCCAAAGCAGGCACTTTTATCCACTGAGCTATGTGGCTGGCCATGCAGGCATATTTGGATCAATAACATAAATCATTTCCGAATAATGAGAGCTCCTGTAAATGGAACTTAAAAGCTGTAAAATAGTAAGCCCTTAAGCACTTAAGTATTTTGTTGTACTGTTACAGAAAAAGATGTAGTTGATTTCTAAATTTGGAGATGTTAAGGTTTGTTCAAAACAGAGAAAAAAGGACTTAAAGTTGTTTTTTACTAAATTTTATCAAGAATATTAAACACCCTCCCCCACTCTGCCTAAATTCTGCCATCTACTATCATTATTTATGACAAGAAAGGCTTTCTCAATATTCCTTGCTAACCAGACAATAAAAGCACAATTTTTAAAATGTTTTATTAATTTTAATGAGAAAGAAATAGCAGAGATAGTTTCAAAACAGGTTAGTAGGATAATTACAATAATTAATACATTGTATATTGTCTTCATAGTAGTTATTCACAGTTCAAAATGTAGGTGTGATCTCTTGTCTAAATAATCCTAGTACAAATCTTTCTTCTCATTGAACTAAGAGAAAGTAGCTGTATATCTATCCTATTTTGTATATATATACTTTTTTTTCACTAAAAAATGGTCCTTCATTGATATCCCCCTTTTTTTTGGTCTTGTTTTGTCAGAGATGGATGTTCTATTGCTGTTAGAGAAACTGTATTTGGAGACGTGTTTAAAGGACCTTTTCATACCTGATGCCAGTTCAAATATTGTAGGTATTTGAATTGAGCAAAATATCCCAATATAGTCCAATAGTCTATAATAGTAATGGGTTATCAGCAGAACAGGCAATTTTCAGAAGTTGTTGAGAACATAATTTTGAAATAAACATAGCTCATTTCTGAGAGAAAAGATAGAGGTCAAAGTGACTTTGCCCCATACCACCCCCCACCTGCCCTGTGATCTGTGAATCTTTGAGAACTTCTGTCTCTCACTTCTTCTCTGCAGTGTGACCAATACTAATAAGTACTGATATTTAAATTGTAATAATAATTCACATTTTTTAACTGTGACAGACAGATAATGTCTAGAAACTAAGGTAATTCTTATATCTTAAATTTATATTGGGAAAATCATCACTGTAGAAACAGTACATCACCTAAACCTCCAGGAACTTGACAGAAAGAACAGGTTCAGAAATGAGCTGGTGGTCCAGGAATAGTATGCTGTAATAGTACAACAAACATCATTTACCTAGCCTCCAGAAATAGTAAAAAGAGAAATATGAGCCAGAAATAGTTGTCATAAAGGGCAAAACTTTCCATTTCTTTACTATCATAAACATGAAGCTTCATTGATGCATATTTTATCATAGGACTCTTGCCATACGTGATCTGAAGTTTCTGAGCATATCCCCAGGGACCATGATTACTGATACAGATAATCAAGCATTCCTTTTATGCTCCTCTCAACACTGCCACTGTTCAGATTGAAATTAGCATCTTTTACAATGAAATATCAGTTACTGTCACAAACTGACATGACAGCTGGAAAGAGGGGCCTGTTTATCTAGTTATTCTTCATGTCTCGGGTTCATTATGGTTTATTAAGATATGTACTGTTAGTTCCTGAATGGAGAGGCATTGAATTTTTACACAGTGATTATCATTTGAATAGAGACATCCAGAAGCCCTTGTCTGATGAGGAGCAGGAGTGATGAAGGTCAAGGATCAGAGATGTCATTCTATTAAGCATATTCCTTAAATTTGGACATTTATTCTATCTAAACATGTCTCCTAACATGGCTTTTACACACTCTCAAAGTTTGAAATATTACTTCCCATTGCAGAACAGTGGTGAGAAACTTGACAGTTGTGACTCTGTGTGACTGGGTGACTACCACGTGACTGACCTAAGCTACATGTCTGTACAGGTTACTTCATGACTGTCTCAGTTACTTTTCACACATTGCTGGGACAAAATACCCAACACCCAAAATTAAGGAAAGAAAGGTTTTTTCAGCTCACAGTGAGAGGAGGTTTTAGTCTATATTGGGCTGGCTCCAAGGCAGAGTGGCTCATTGCAGAGAGCAGCAGTTCATGACAGCAGAAAACAGCAAAGAGCAGGAGGAGGAGCAGCAGCTGTAGCAGCTAGCAAGCCTCTCTCCCTGCCTTTTATATCCTTTAAGTGATGAGTCACTCTAGGGTTGGGCCTCCACACAATAGTGTGTGAATTGCTGAGCTGATTTAGTTAAGCTTTTAACTTCTCAAGTTGACAGTGTATCAACCACTAACAACATCAATCTTGTGACATAGGTAGTAGACTCATGTTTCAAAAAGATGTTACTTGGCTAAAGGCACATAGTTTGTACATGGATTTAGACATTCCAAAGGTGCTGCTTTTTAAATACCACCATATCCTATTATCTTCTGAAAACATTTGTAGCCACCATTTATTGTGTGTTTCCAATGTGCTAGCAATGGTACCACATGCCTTCTATAGATAATCGAATATAAGACTTTTAGTATTAGCATTATTATGCTTATTTTTCAAATGGTCAGACTTGTTCAGAAATTTAAGCATAGTAGCATAATTTAAAACCCATCAGAATCCAACATCTGTGGTGCAGTAGCTTAGCCTAAGATGGGGAGTGTCTCATATTCATAGAAAATAGGAAGGCTTATGCAGTGGTTCTTAACACATCACCCTAACATTACAAATATCTACACTCACATTGATGCCTGAGACATTGCACTTAAACATTACATAGTAAATTTGCATTTCTTGGTTTGATTAAAGTGAAATTACTAACCATTATTTGATGTACTCCCTCCCTTCATACCTGATGACAAACCAGAAGAACCACTTAAGCATGAAGATGCTGCTTGGTGAAGAAAGGTTTGTGAGAGTGTGAAAGACCCGAAGGTGCTTATGAGTCTATTTCATCTTCCCGGGGGCACACGAGAAAAGCATATTTCCCAGCCTCTTATGCCTTTAGGTTAGGGCCATATAGCTGAAGTCTGGCTAATCAAAGGCTTTCTAATTTACTATAAGCCTTCTAAGAGCTCCTCTATCATTTATGTCTTTATTCCTCTGTTTAAGGAAATACTAAGTAGCATTCACAAGGTAGAAACAACCTGAATTTGTGAATCACTGTTTAGAGGAAAGGCCCTCAAAAAGACTACAAGTGTGGGGCCAGCCAAATAGCTCAGCAGATTAAAGCACCTGCAAGCAGGCTCTAGGGCCAGGGATTTGATCGCCAGGCCTGCCCCTGCCGTACCCCCGGGTTGCACTGAGACAGCAATTGAGACTGGGCATGTTGGTGCCTGCCTGTAATCCTAGCTCTTGGGATGCTGTAAACAGGTG
>NW_004524673.1:9771463-9785047 GCF_000260255.1 Octodon degus
ACTATGTTGTGAGCAAGAACTAGACTACTGTTAGGGTAAGCCACTAAACATTGGTGTTTTTGTTACAGTAACTAGCATTTATAACTCTAATATGTTGGCAGTTACATCAATCAGTGTTTACTAGAGAAACAGATTTAGAGTAAGATATGCAAATATATAACAATTTTGCAAGATTGGCTTACAGTGGCCACCCAGAGTCAGGTGGAGTGCAAAGGGTTCGTGCTTGGGCTAGAGATCCAAAGAAGCTCAGTGCAGTGTCACATGTGAGTCTGTATTAGGAAACCAAAGGATCTGTGATGGAAGACTGAAGGATCTGTGCTAGAGGCTGAAGAGTCTGAGCTGGAAACCAGGAGATGATGTCTAAGGTAAAGGCAAATAGTGGAGTTCCTTCAAAGAAACAGAAGACAAGTCTTCCTTTCTCCTTTCCTCTTTATACTGTTCAGGTGACAAGTAGCCCTAGGGTATGTCCTCAGTATCCCCCCACACTCCAGGGAACTATAATGATCCAATTTAGTTGGGCAAGTTTTACTCGCGTTGACACAATCATTTAATGATCTTAGCAGTTCATATGCTAGCTCTATGGTAATGGCTTTGAACTCTCTTTGGTATCTTTTCTGTTTTCAGTGTATATTCTTTGGATCAAGAATGGAATCTTGCTTGGAGCCCTCTGTATAATTACCTTGACAACTCAAACTCACTCAAAACCACTGAGTCTGCAGTCTTAGAATCTAGGACATATTAGGTCCCATGAGAAAGTTTAATGTCCTGCTAGAAAGAAGAGAATGGAGGCATGTAGCAATATTTTTATGACAAAAATTTAAATAAAAATGATGAGAGTCAGAACATAAAGCAGCAAAATGAGGTTAAAAATAGTATTTGTATACTGCTGAATAGTATTAAACAACGTAAAATGCAGTGCTGAAACAGTATGGAAGTACTTTGGCAGAGAAAGAGGAAATACGGAAAAGAATGTGTTGTACTTCAGTTAACAGTGGGATGGGCTTGCTGGAGTCTGGCCTGAGGTTGGTTAACTACCATGTGATTGCTGACAAAGACACTCAAACTTTGTGGACTCAAAACAGCATGTGTGATTTTTTTGTGCTTCATCAATCTAAATATAACACACACATTAACTGGTAAGTTTTTTGCTTTTTTTGTCCTTTTGCTTTTTTTCCCCTTTTTTAATGTATTTAGTACAGGGTCTACCTGGTCTTAATACACAGATTGGACTCATAGTGATCCTACTGTTTTCAGCCTCCCAAGTGGTAGGATTACAGGAGCACGCCACCATGCCCAGTCTCAATCACTGTCTCAGCACACCCTGGGGTTGGGACCAGCACGGCATGCTGGGGATCCAACCCTGGCCTGCTGAGCTATCTGGCTGGCCCTTTTTGTCCTTTTGAGACAGGCTCTCACTATACAGATGAAGCTGGTCTTGAGCTCACTTTGTAGCATAGGCTATCAAACTTACAATGATCCTCCTGCCTCAGTCTCCTGAGTGCTAGGATTACAGGCATGAGCCACCGTGCCTGGCTAACATTGGTTGAAATGCCATCTGCGTCTTGATTCATTTAACTCTTCAGCTCATGTTTAAATGAGAAAGTATCAACCAGATTACATTGTGAGAAGCTCTAGTATGAGACAGATCAAAATATTCAACTGTAATGTGTTTTTTTAATTTTAGAAAGAAAAAACAAAAACTAGAACAAATAACAAGAAGAGCAAAGACAGAAACAAAGCAGTATAAGACTGTAAAATGGTGCAGATTTCCAGGACAAAAATGGAATAGTAACAATGGTTATATTATGTATTGTTATTATCAAATTATTATTTACCCCTCTTCTGTCACATACATATGGCAGTTTAGGAATTTGCATGCTTGTGGCCTAATGTAGGGTGTTGCTGCATTTGTCTTTTAGTATTCATTTAAAGAGAGGTTTGAATGAATATACTTTGACTCTCAGTCTAGAATTCCTAGATCCTGAATCTGTAAATATCCATGAAAAAATAATTGTCACTGTGTTTTGTGGGAGTGAATCTTTAAAAAGTATATGCTAACAACAATAAAAAGGGCATTTTTTCTACAAAGCAAAAAGCAATGAATTCATTATGTACTCCATAGGAAATATTCATTAAGAAGTCAAATTCCTTTTAAACTAGTCTATTTCCTAGCCATCTCATACCCATACAAACTAGGTAGAGGATGACCCTCAGTCAGAGAATGTTCATGCTGTAGATTAAGTGTTTGAAACTGCTAACAGTGAGCATATTCCTCTAGTGTTCCCTGGGAAAGCACAAGTCTCTGGAGCCTAAAGCCACCTGTTCATTTTGGATTTGGGTAGGACTTGCTAGGAGCAGGCAGATGGTGAAAGTCAAGCAGAAGATTTTTAGCTAGTAGGGTACAAAGAACAGATTGGCCAAAATACCATTCTATCGCCTAAAATTCAGAGGTGAAGAGTGGTTAGTTGTTCTAGTAATTTCAGTGTTTCCAGCAGTCACACAAAAAGTGACCATTAAAAAGAGAATGTCTTTGAATCCTTTTGTAGTCCTCAATCTTAAGAGCATATAGCACACATGCAGTTTAAAAATAAATTTATTTCCTTCAGTGCATCGTAAAGCTACACATAGATTCCAAGGAATTAAAAGAAAATGCAGTTACAGTGTTTGTATTTTTAAAAAGCTGCACATTTTTCTCTTTTCCACACAATCTGCTTCATTGGACTTTCTCAATCCTCTTCTTTTCTCTCTCTTCACCTTTGTTAAGCTTTCTGTCCACTTGCTTGCTATCTTTGCATCTTCTTCTTCCTGAAAGGATCACAATGTGGATTTCTTGTCTGTTTGTATTTCTGTGGGTCACATAAGTAGCTGACTGACAGGAGTCTGGAGTCAAAACAGTCCCAGCACTGTGCTGACAGTGGAATGCTGCTGTGAAGTGAAGTGTTGAGGCCCTGGCATCCATGTGCCCCCCACCATTTGGAGTGGAAAATTTTGCAATGAAGAATTCTAGATTCTGTTTTGACTCAGTTGTGGGGAGAGAAAATGTGTGCCTGAGATGACAGCCATTGCTGATGACAACAGCAACAAGCTTCATGAATTAGTATAGTTTATTATGAGGAGACCATCAAGGTGTTGCTGGGGAGGAAAGAATAATTATAGCTAACTGTTCTTAGTTATCATTCAGAAAATAGATTTTTTGAAGCATATTTTGAAAGAGAAGATCAAAGATAGTTCAAAATAAAGTTTCTTCAAGAAGTGGTATTGACATGAAAAGGTCTTTCCCAGAAGCAATCTCTAAGAGTGGATGAGTAATAAAAGTGATGTTTTTGCAAAGAATCCTACTTTCACTTTAAAACAGCACTGAGACTTTGGATGTTCTAGTGGACCAAAGAAATACATTGTGTAATCATGTGTGTAGACAGCCCTGAAAATACAGAATATAAGAGAAATCGAAGTTTGTAAAAGCAAACTTTTCTTTACACTTAAGATATTCTAATTCTTATAATCATCAACTAAGGATGCACCTCTTGAGTTCTATAACTACTTAGAACTGGACTGTGACAACTAATAGTATTTGGTTAAAATTACACTGTAGGTTTTAAGAAAACAATAGCTACATGTTCATCTGAAAAAAGAATAGTTTTTTGAAGTCTTTAAAGAGCTGCCCATGGAGTTTCTTCTTCTAACTTAAATGGAGAAAATTTCAGAACATGAAAAGGGAGCCAAGTGATAAGATATAATGTGACTGCTCCAAGAAAAATTATTTCAAGGTGATTGATAGGACCTCACCTCCTTAATTATCACATTATTGACAACTATTTACTTTGCACATAGGATTGTTTTGAAATGATTCTCAAATTTTCTTTAAGTTCATAGACATGTTTAATGGAAATGATATTTTTGTTGTGTTTTTGAGAGGTATGAACAGTTTATCTTAGACTTAGACATTTGTTACTGTGTCAAAAACTTCTGTAGTGAATCCTTTCTCCCTTCTTTGGCTATGCCTGGCTCTCTCAGACTCACAAATTCATTCAGTGGCAGGACCTTAAAGGGGAACAGAAATAAGAGCAAGAATACTACTGAGGGACCATTGTGCTCTCTGATATATGCAGGAGAAAGCAAGCCAAGCACTGGTCTGCTGGGTTCTGCCTAAGCAGTCCAGATTGACCTACATGAAAGAGTTATAGCGAAAGCAGAGGGGCATAGGAGCAGTTCCCAAGTTTGGGCTCCTTGACTTGATCTATGAGACCTTACCTTTTGGGAAAAAAGAATGCTAGATTCCAGGCTTTCTTATACTCTATTCAAACACCAAAACCACTTCCCCCAGTCTATTATAAATTCTTTTGAATAATTTAAATTTCACATATTCCTGACCTGTTCTGTCCTCTCAATTAGTGTACATAATGATTATTGAATTAAATTATGCAATTAACCCCAGAGCTACCTAGATTTCCTTTTTTTTTGTCACATCACGAAGACAGACGTGTATGCCAGATTTGTATTTTATTTTAGTATTTTTGTGCTCCTGAAAAAATTCTACTTACACTCATAAATAAAGAATACTTGTCAGAAGTTATGCTTTTCAGTTTTTAAAAAACAATTTTTTCTGGGCTCCTTCCATAAATTGTTTATTGTTCAATATGGCTGTGACTTTTCAAAGCATTTTCTTATTTTTGATGCTTTGAATTTGGTTTAACTGTTTCTTTTACCCAGTACCAAATGTACAAAATGTTTCCTTTTAACTCAAAAATGAAAGAGTTACCTTTAGAGTCCTTTAGGAGTTATTAGTGGTAGGTGAGGATGGGTACAGGAATTTAGAGAACTCGGTAAATTGAAAGGTGTATATTATAATTAAAAAAACCTCTTGTAGCAATGATGCACTTCTTTTTCCTCCTGACAAAGCCACAGCTTGGTAGTCATGCTTTTTTTCCTATATATGTCATTTACAACTACCCCAGTTATTCAAATACCTTAGCCAATGACTTCCCAGGATGCCATTACTAGGTTCAGCTATGCCTCTCAGTATTATGCATGATGGTGGAGAAGCTGCTATAGTGGCTAAAACATACATCATCTCAGTAAGCTTGGAAAGTCCATGGTCAAGATACTGGCAGTGGTACTTGTTTATATATTTTCTGATTGTTCTAGGATCTCTTTTTTTTTAATTTGGTGAATGCTAAACACAATGTCATCTTTTCATGTTAATCCTAATACATTCTGCCCAGATTGTGTGAATAGCCCATCAGATCCTCCATTTGTGGTATCTCAGTAGAACTGACACTCTGTTTTTCTAGGCTCACATTCCATGTTACAGACTTCTGAGAGCTGTAGAGGTGTTTGCAGTGATCCATTAAGGAGATATATGGGTTCTTGATTTATATTTACCATTATGAAGTATATTAAGAACACTCTTTTTATAAAGGTTTCCTTCTATGAAATCATGTAAAAATGTAGGGGGAGATCTGTTGAGAAAATGTCATGTGCTAATCTGTGTTCCTCATCATGAAGTCATATAAAGGTCCTTCCAACTGCTATTTGGTGTGCTGTGGTTCTCTGATGAGTCAGTGTTACGGTAAGATGCTCAGCAAGCAATTATTTTAGACCTATTCTTGGGAAGGTTGCAGCAGGCTGTAAGCATGCATCATAGAGCTACTTCATTCATGGCAGGTGACTTATCACAGAAAGATGAAGAAATAGTCTTTCCCTTAGCTTTTCAAAACACAAGGCCCTGTGACACCTCCTGAGTCTTGGCAAAATAATCACCCCACAAAGAGCTGCATAAAATGTCATTTTCAGTCCTATGATAAGTGCTTCACCTTTGTCTTCAACTTCCTTTATGCTTTGCAAGAATGATAAGCACAGAATTATGGACTTCCATAAACATCGAAGTACACATATGCACCAGGGCAGCAATAATTTGAGAAGGCAAATGCTGAATTGTGTTTTAAGTCTTTTGTTGATTATTGTCTAGACTGGTGAGCATGAAACGGTGCTGCTGAAAAGTGAGTCACAAGATTTACTTTGCAAAGTTGAAGTTATCTCAGCTAAATCATAGTTACAAATGGGCTGAATCCTCTGCTGTCTGGTAGAATGATTTAAAGAATTTCAGTGTCTTTTTGGCAATGAAATAATAAAGTCAGAAAAAAAAGTTATAACAATTTGGTTTTATGAAATATCTGACAAGATAATCATCAAATATAAGACAATCTAACAAGATAATCATAATCCGAAGAAAGAAGCAGCTCTAATGATATAATTATTTCAAAAACTTAACTGCTAGAATTTCCTGAAATTGTGGAAATGTAAGTTAATGATCGTAGTTCACATTGGTACTTTCTAGCCTGCAGGCCTGGGTTCTAATTCCCTAATTTACAGAATATCATCTGAAATGTCATTATCCATCTTTCCTCTGCAGATATTTAAACCCTTAAAACTCTTTTTGTTCATTTACATAAAGTGACTCATGGCAGTTTGCATTATTCAAAGAGAAAAACACCATGGATAGTAGAAAACAGAAAATATTTGTTAAATCTTTAGAAGATTATTTTTGCTTTTTTTTTTTCTTGGTACCAGAGATCAAACTCAGGACTTAGCACCCAAGCGGATGCTTATGCCACTGAGCTGTCTCCCCAGCTCTAAAGATGTCTTAAGTAGCCATATAGCTCAAACCCTGTAAGTTTGTCAAGATTTCAGATAAAATAGTGAACACATGAGGTTGTATACTATAGTAATTACAAACAGACTTCCTAAATTTGGACAAAGTCAAGTTCAAGTAGTAAGTCTATAATTACTGTGTGATTTTAAACAAATTACTTATCCTCTCTTGGATTCACTTTATTTCTTCAAGAAATGATTAGACCTATTCATACTTCATAGAATTCTTACCAATAACAGCTGAGGTAATGCCAGTGAAAGGCTTTCACAGTATTCCACATGTACTAAGGAGTTCTTATTCTATATATATAACACGGGTAAAAGTCCCTTTCCTGCTTATTGTACTTTAATTATCTCAATGACTCTGTATAAATGGTCTGAGAAAATAATAGGTCTAGTTTTCTTTAAACAAAATCACACAGAGTAGATTACAAGGTCAATAATAGCTTCTAAGGAAAAGTTCAAATACATCGAAGACTAGAAAGTGCCTTAGAACTTCTCTGATGCAGGTCCCCATCTGATATTTGTGCTCAGATTCCCACAGGCCAGGCATGCACATGTCCCCTCTGATGGCTGCTAACTCACTACTCCAAAGAATTAGACCACAGTGTAGGAACAGTCATCATTTGGAAGCTTGTCATTATACTGGGATAAATTATGCTTTCCTGAAGTTTCCATTTAGTGGCCCTGGTTCAGGCCTTCAACCCAATGCAGAAGAAATTTACTTTCTGTTTTATATGAAAATAATCCTGATACTAGAAGTAGTTTTTTCTATGTCAAGTCTGGAATTGAAGACCTTCAACTATTTCTCTCCCGAAAGGCATGTCACGGGATTCTTTCTGGGCCAGTGCTTACTTTCCATGCACACCAGACAGAAAACATGATGAATGTTATATTGAGACCAACACAAAGCTGAGTAGGATTTCTCATCTCTGGAAATAGCTGGCATGCAGCAGCCTGTGAGTCTCAGATCTTCCCTTCCCCCCTGGTTGATCTTAGGTGTCTTCAGCTTCCACATGTGTTGTCTTCCTCACTGCCATGTGTTTCATGTTACATCTCACCTAGTTAGATCCAGCACATACTAATTTGCTTTTTGTTTTGTTTTGTTTTTTTTCGGAACCAGGGATTGAACTCAGGTCCTTGAGCTTGCCAGGCAAGTGCTTATTCTACTGAGCCATCTCCCCAGCCCCTAAGCACATACTAATTTCATCAAATTTCTTCATATATTATTATCCTTTCTGGTTTCATTGACTATAAATATGATTGAGGTACATAATGTATGTATCTGTATCATTAATTAAAGCCAAAATGTAATATATGATAAATACATTTAGAGGCCCAAAGCACAGCCTCCAAAACTGGTTAAACTAGATTAACCAGGACTTCATTGATCTACTGAAGAACTATTCATTGAGCAGTGAATATGTACCGGACACAGTATTGGTCTCAAGAGATATAAATGTGAACCAAAGAGTTTTGCCACTGACCTATCATAACTTGGAGTCTAATGGACTATCTGTTATTTGGCTTTTTGAAAACTGTCGTTTGAATTTTCTTAGGCTTTGTTAATACACAGTTATAATCATAACAATCTTTTGGTTGTCTAGTTTGGTTCCAAAAGGAGAGAAAGTAAGGAAAGACCTGAACTTAATGAAGATATCTTGACTTCCCTAAGGTTTTATCTAATCTTTTACAAATTATCTGTACTCTGGCTAGTAAAACTATGAGAATTAGTTATATTATGATTTGGATAATTAAAATTATATTATTTGAAAATTAATTGTATTACAATCCAAACAATTAATACCTCATTCTTAAACTGAAAGTAAATGTTTCCCCCCACCCCACCCCCAGAACCAGGGATTGAACTCAGGCCCTTGCACTTGCCAGGAAGTGCTTATTCTACTTAGCCATCTCCCTGGCCCCTAAATAAATGTTTTCTTTTTCTTTCTTTTCTTTTCCTTTTTTTTTTTTTTTTTTTTTTGGTGGAACCGGGGATTGAACTCAGACCCTTGAACTTGCTGGGAAAGCACTTTTTCTACTGAGCCATCTCCCCAGCCCCATGAATGCTTTAATAAGCACTGTATGGAGGTTAAGATTTAGTGTACTAGAGAGATTTTTGGTTGTTTTAAGTAGCAGTACATTATGAACATCTAGTGTGTAGGAGCAGGCAATGCTATTAAATATCCTAAAAAAACATAGGGCATTTCTTTTCCCAAACAAAGAATTAGTTGGATAGAATGTTAATAGTAACAATGAGGCTGAAAAACTTGCTGAAGGGAGGATAATCTGAGTGGTTGATTATAGAACCCTAAAAGAGTCCTAGATTTGAAGCCTTCATGCAGCAACCATTTGCCCTTGATCCTTAGTTTCTGCATCTGAAAAATGATCATGTTAACACTACTGAAAGAATAGGACAAATGAGGCTATATATGGGAAACAGTCAACATAGGGTATGGCACAGAAGTAAAGGTTGATTAATGCTGGTTATCTTTATTGCTTTATTTGCTTTCTCTCTATATTTTAATTAACATTAATGAAATATATAGATGTATCTAAAGAAATGTATAGTACTCTGTATCATGAAAAAATGTTGTCTTTCTGCATATAAAGAAAAAATACTCAAAAAAGAAGAGAAAAGAAAAAAATACTCTAGGACTGACCAGATAACTCAGTGAATTAAAGCACTTGCTTAGGCAGATGTAGGGACTGGGGTTTGATCCCCAGAGTGCCATGCCAGCCCCAACCCTGTGGTGCACTGACCCAGTAATTGAGATTGGGTGTGGTGGCAGACATCTGTAATCCCAGCACTTGGGAGACTGAAAACAGGACGATACTATGAGTCCAATCGGTGTAGTGAGACTCTCTAGACCCTGTACTAAATACATAAAAACAGAAAAATACTCTAAGCAATTTATCTTCCAATGTTAGCTCCACGAATTTCAAGATATCCTGTGTGCTCAGCTGCCTAAAATTTTCCACTAATACGTTGAACTGCCAAATGGATTAATTTTTTAATGACTAGTCAAGGATTTTACTTTCAAATATGAGTATGTCTCATATTTTTAGATTGAAAGAAATGTTCCAGATATTATGAAGAGTGTGGGATACAGGTAAAATAGCTAGGACTATAACATGTCAAAACAATAATGACAACAGATAATGTGCTTTCAAGATTGCTAGATACTATTTGTTTTAATTATGATTTGATACAAATGGTAGCACAATAGTGTTCGTTATAAACTTTATTTGTAAGATGAATGCCCTTGGGAGTTCTTGCCAATTTAGATCTAATATAGACATAAATTTGGTTTCATATTTAATATCCCCCAAAGGCATATAGGACACATACTCTCAACTGCAGCACCTGCTTTCAATGATGTAATGCTGATGCCTTTCTAACTTTGTTTTCTAAATGAGGTTTCTGTTGCAGGGAGTCAAGGAAATTGAGAAAGAGATATATTCAAAATCACACTGCTTCTTGGTTTAGAAAATGCAAATACAATGAAGTGTACTGTGCACGTTTGTGCTACTCTTCCATACATTGAAAATCTAACCCCCAATGTGATAACATTAAGAGGAACGACTTAGGGAGATAATTGTGTCATTAGAGTAAAGCTTTCTGCATAGGATTTTAGTGCCCTTATAGAAAAGAGCCTAGAGAAGTCTTTTGCCTTCTTTCGGTAAATGCAGTGACAAGATAGTAGTCAGCAACCCAAAAAGAGGCGCCTACCACACAACCCACTGTACTTGCATTGATCTCAGACTTCCAATCTCCAGATCTTTGTAATTCCTGTTGTGTATTAGTCATGCAGCCTGTGGTGTTTTCTTAGTCAGTCTATGTTGTTTCCAAACAGGATAACATGTAAAGGGACACAGGAGCCTGTTTGGGGGCTGAGCACAAAGAGGACTAGTTAAGTAGTTGATCTCATGATATTTCTGTAGGCCTTAAATAGGGTTAGGCAGGTAAGACAGCTGATACAACACATCATCTATAAAAATATTTGCATGGAGAAAAGGGATTCTTAGATGCAAAGACTGAATATTTTTATCTTTTTCATAAGTATTAAATAATTTTGCAAATTAAAAGACAAATCTGGTGATGTTTAGAAATCTAAATGAAATTACTTCTAAGTGAAATACCTTCAGTCAGTGTTTCCTTAAGTTGCTAACTTAAATTATGTCTGTTGCTTTAAAAATAAATTACGGTGAGTTTGTCAGTTATTCATAATATCTACAGTATTATTTCTTATTAACTTTATAAGGGGCTCAATGACTTTGACTTTATCAAATGAAAGAAAATGATGATCTAAAATGTACACTACTTCAGGAAAATAGTATTCATAGCTTATAAATATATGTAAAGTATTTGTTTAGGTGCATACTTAAATGTCTACTTAATAAATTATAAGCTGCTATTTAATAAGCCACATTTTAAATTATTGGTGGAAAATAGAAATCAAAGTTTGGCTTTATCCAAAGATAGCAAGAGAACAGAAAAGCTGCACTGCACATCTTTCTATGCTATTTTGACGGCAACCTTAACTCTAATCCTAGTAAACAACTCTCTCTGGGAACAGTGGGTAATTGAGTCTTCATGCTAATTCTATTCTGCCTTTCTCTTGACTACTAGCTCCCAATTATGCTAACATAGTATGCTAAATAGTGTTCTTTGGGAGCACACTTAAGACCACCTTGTTCATTCACTAAAGGTCAGACTTTTACAGGAAAGCTAATGACTTACCTATAGGCATTTTAGTTTTAAAAATAACTTCTTTTCATTTTGGGAGGAAAGTCAATATAGCCTATTTTCATTATAAATCTATAGATGGGCAAATAAGTACATGTGTACTTGCTACAGGTAATCCTAATGTGCAGTGTTAAGGGTTAAGTTTCTATGCCACTGCCAGATGTGGAAATTGTAAGAGTTACAGACGTTGCTTGAGATTGACCATTTGGCCATCTGCCAAACAAACTTCTGTGTCCACTAAATGTAGCTATTAGCATGGAATAAAATGATCATTTTACTAATTATCTTTTAATTAGTTGTTACACTAGAGAACAAGCCGTGATTTACTAATAATTGGTCTGATTAGAACTCTGTATTTAAAGCGTAGATCGATTTGTATGACAACTCAAGTCATAAATAAAAACCATTGGCAGTACCATTATTATGAAGACAAACTATATAATTTGAAAATTTTATATTTGTATAAATGAATTCAATAATCAGGTAAAAGTAAAATTAAAAGAGAAGTCTTTAAATTACTTTCTAATTTTTACTTCCCTTACATCCAAATCAGGATATTACCAATAATATTATTATTTTGTGTATTTGGTACAGGGTCTACAGGGTTTCCCTCCATAGATCGGACTCGTACTGATTCTCCTGTTTTCAGCCTCCCAAGTGCTGGGATTACAGACTTGTGCCACCATGCCCAGTCTCAATCACCATCTCAGTGCACCCCGGGGGCGGGGCCGGCATAGCAAGCTGGGAATCAAACTCCTGCCACAGAGCTGTGCCTAAGCAGGCGTTTCAGTCCGCTGAGCTATTTGGCTGGCCCTACCAATAATAATTATTATTGAGCACAAACACATCTTTCCAGTTTAAAGAAATAAAGTACTGACCTTAATTTGACCTTAAAATTAGGAAATTCATTTCCTTCAAAAAATGCACTTAACTAAACAGCTTCTTGAGAGCAAAAGAAACAACAAAGTGAAAAAGCAGTTGTAGACTGGGAAATAAAATTTCTAAACCATGTATTAGATAAGGGGTTAACATCCAAGAATTCTAAAGAACTCGAACAATAGCAAAAATCA
This sequence comes from Octodon degus, assembly GCF_000260255.1. Taxonomy (NCBI): domain Eukaryota; kingdom Metazoa; phylum Chordata; class Mammalia; order Rodentia; family Octodontidae; genus Octodon; species Octodon degus. Next base: position 9,783,935 of record NW_004524673.1, read on the forward strand.
TAAAACTCTTTTATAAATAAGTAACGGATTGAACAGGTATTTTTCCAAAGGTGACATTTAAAATAGTCAGCAAGTAGTAAGGCAGTGAGGAAAAAGCAACCCTTCTCCATTGCTGGTGGGAGTGAAACCTGGTGCAATAACTATGGGAATGAATATGGGGGTCCTAAAAAACCTAGAACTAGAAGTGCCATGTGACCTAGCTATTCCCCTTTTAGGTATCTTCCTGAAAGAGTTAAAAGCATAATGCCAAGTGATATATGCATACCTATGATTATGGCAGCACAATTTGTAATAGCTAAATCTTGGAAACAGCTTATATCCCCATCAAAAGATGAATGGATAAAGAAAATAAGATATTTTTATACTCTGCCATAAAAAGGATAAACTTGAATCATGTGTAGGAAAGTAGATGCAATTCCAGACCATAGCCTTAAGTGAAATAAATCAGCTATGTAAGTTTAAAAATGGCATTGTTTCTCTTATGTGAGAAGCCCAAAGGATAAATGAGGATCACAATGGAGAATAAATATTGGAAGTAGAAAGAACATGTTCATATCGGAAGGAGAGGGCCGGCCAAATAGCTCAGGGGATTAAAGTGCCTGCTAGCAGGCACAGAGGCCAGAGGTTTGATCTCCAGCCTGCTGTGCCGGCCCGGCCCCAGGGCAGCACTGAGCTGGCAATTGAGACTGGGCTTGGTGGCATGCACCTGTAATCCCAGCTCTTGGGAGGGTGTAAACAGGTAGATCAATACGAGTGTGATCTAATAGTGAGACCCTGAATGCCCTGTAAATCCTTCCCTAAAAATACAAATTAAAAAAAAAAGGAACAACAGAAACAAGGACAACAAAAATAATAATAATAATAATAATACCATGAACAATATTAATGGGCAATGCAAATGGGGACTTGTGCTTCTTGTAAGTGTAAACCTTACTCTACAAAATCAATTCATGATCCATTAAGTAGAGTCCAATTAACTAAATGTCAGCAGTGCTACATAATGGCAAGGGCTGAGGATATTTCTCAGTGGCATCTACCTGGCAAGTTCAAGGTCCTGAGTTTGATTCCCATATCAAAGAAGAAAAAAATAAATAAATAAACAATAGGAACATA
>NW_004524673.1:9785147-9790957 GCF_000260255.1 Octodon degus
CCTGTGTAAATGGGGAGAGGAAGAAGGGATACACCACAGGAGGAGAAAGAGAAAAAAAGAATTAAGATATGTTAGATATAGGCACAAATTCCCTATGATAAATGTAATTAATATGTATGATCAATACATACTAATAAAAAGCATAAAGTTAAAAATATCAGCAAGTACATACAAAGGTGTTCAACGTCACTGATTATTAAGGAAATGCAAATCAAAGCTATCATGTTATTTTCCACTTGTTAAGATAGCTTTTATGAAAAAGACAAGCAGTAATACTTGATGCTGGTGAGGATGAAGAGGAAAGGGAACCCTGTATATTGTTGGTGAGAATGTAAAGTGGTACGCCATTGTAGAAACAGTATGGATCCTAAGAAATTAAATGCAACTGCCATATGGCCCTGCGATCTTTCCTCTGTATATATCCAAGGGCAATGAAATGACTATCTTGTAAAAATATCTGTACACTCATGTTCACTGAAGCACCATTCACAGCTGCCAAGATATGGAAATAAACTAGGTGTAGTGCACTGGCTGGAGGAATACAGAAACAAGAGATCCCAGTGCAGTTGTGTGAAATGATGGATATGTGAATTATTCCACTATGATAACATTTACTCCATGTAATATCTCTTAAATATCATTTTATGCACCATAAATGTATTTTCAACATAATAAAAAAATTAAAATATCAAATTGACATATATTAAAATATACTATAATCACATTTGAACAAATGTTATGAAGAAATAGCCAGGAACGCTAAAGAAATGTCTGTCCCGTGCAAGATATCTTCTTTAAGAGGTATTGCCATTAGAATAATCTCCATATTTTAGATTGTCAGATGTTCCTATAAATAGCAAAAATACTCCCCATCATGAATGCTATGCATGTTTTTGACATTTTTACTTTTCTGTGATATTTTACATGATCAGTATTAAGTGCCTCAGAAGAAGAAATGAGAGATACTGTTAAAACTTTAGGTATTTTAAAAAGATATCACAGTCTATAGCTTTCTTACTTTTATTCTTCAGTGATATATTTCCACACTAAATGTTCATTTAATGATCCCTTAAACTTAAAAAATTTGCATATATACCTTGAGGTGAATTGGACCATTCTATTTTGCATTGTATTTGAATAACACTTTGAATTGAGTTCATTCTCAGAGTTCTAAAATTAAGTTAATCCATATGTAATTAGGAACAGTCTTAACTGGACACTCTTGGTTAGCAAGAGATGAGTAGATTACTCTGAAAAACTATTTAGCAAACCATGAGTAGCAATTAAATGAGAAAAGACTAAATTTCTCTTTAGAATGGATTTCTATTTTTAATTGCTTAGAGTACATATTGTAAAGTAAAATTTTCAGTTCTTAGAGCTAACTTCATATTTTGTACCATTTATGCTTTTTAACACATTAGTAAGTAGTTTGATTGCTGGTGAGATAGCTCAGTGGATAAGTGTCTGCTTAGGCAAGTGTAGGGACCAGGGTTCGATCACTGGCACCACATGCTGCACCATCCCTGCCCCTGGGCGCACTGAGTCAGTGACTGAGTCCTAGCATGGTAGCACACGCCTATAATCGCAGTGTTGGGGAGGCTGAAAACAGGAGGATCACTATGAGTCTTAGCTGTATAGTGAGATCCTGCACCAAATACATTAACAAAATAAAAGCAGTTTGCTTTTGTGATCCCTTTTATTTGTGATGGATAAAAGCACCTAAGGTTAGTAAAGATACTGTCACACCCCTTAAAAAGACAAGATGATTGTTTCGGAGAGACTTAAGTATTTCTCTTTATGAAATTGTATGACACTGTCTTAATTTATTATGCTTTCTTTGTAACAGTGTATTTTATTCCCAGAACAATTATACTTAACACTGGCATATAAAGATGTTCCTATTTTAATTCAAATAGTTACAACTTTGCCCCATATTCCATGTCAATATCAGAATTCAGAGAGCTTGAACCTACTGAATACACAGTTCTGCATTTCCCTAGACACCACAGGCTTAATGTTTTCTAGAGTCCCTTGCTCATGCCTTCTTTTGCAGTTATTTCAGAAGAAATGGATTACAGTGCTATCTGTTAGCAAATAACAGGGTACTTCCTATGATAACTGTAGCTGTTCAGTTGCTTAAAATCACCTTTATAATTTAAAGTACATTTTGTGTCTAAATTAGTATGAAAATGCAGACACTACTTCTTCAATTAAATGTGAAGGATGAAAATCATTGTAGACAATTCGTTTCACAATAGAAAATAAACATCAAAAATGGAATATTTACTTCTTAATCATTTATGTCTATGAAAAGTGTTGAAGCATAAAAACTAGGTGATGTTTTTATGATTGTGTTGCACTAAGGTTTACACCTAATACCTATTAGTCAATAAGAGAATTGTCTAGTGTATTTTTACTATCCTTCCTGTGCTGTTTCAGAGATGAAAATTTTTGTCCATCTCTGGAATAGAACATGGAAAGGGAAAAATGGCAGCAATGTATTTTAGCACTCCAGTGTTCTGAGGATATGTTTTTTTTTTTTTCTTTTTTGAAACTAATCAGGATTTCCCAGAGTGCCACCAAAGTAAAAAAGAAGAGAATATAAAAATGATAAGTATTACTTTTCCCGTTCCCCCCTTGCTCTTATTTTCGCTACTTTGCATGCCTGATTGCAGCACCACCTGATCAGAATGAACAATTAACTGTCTAATTATTCTAGTCACACCGGCCCACAATGAAATCTTTATTCCATGTTTACAGCAATCTTTGGCAGAGGCTGTCTTGCTGTTTCTAAACTAAGAAGGACTGCCCTTTGGCTCTTCTCGGCATCAGCTGCCTTGGTTTCAGCCCGGGATGCCAATAATCAGACTTCCTTTTCTTCCAAAGTGGACATTTTTTTTTTAGGGTGAAAAGACCTATTCTAATCACCCCCCCATATATTCTGGCTGATTTATGTTCTAGCTACTGCAGCTCTTCCTTCCGTATCTCTTTACGTTTTTTCCTCCCTCCATAGACTGCCACCAGGCAAAACCCCATTTTAAGTCCAAAATTGTAAAAAATGCATAACCAAACAGTGTTCACTACTATGAGGGAAGAAAAATGCAACTATTGGTTTATGGGTAGAGGGAAGTCAAGGAAATCCCTCTTGCTCTTCTAAACTGCTCATTTTCTAGCTCAAAAGGCATTCAGTAACGTCTTCACCAAGGGAAAACATACCCACTTTTCAGTGGCTCTCTTGATGACTTCGAGCTATTTACTTGCCAACAGCTGCAGTCTTTGACATGCTTCAGAACTTGGGGAAATATAGCAGGGTCTGAGAGGATATGGCTGAGTTTCTCTGAGGTGCCCAACTACTGTAATATTCAGAAAGGGAGAAAAGTCACTCCCAGATGGTGGTCAGGAGAAGACAGTACCTCCACCAAATGCAGGTGTGAAAAGCACCTTAGTAGCCATCTTGGAACCACCTGGTGGTGTCTTCTTTCTGAATCTCAGAGAACAATCTATATCAGGTCCATTATCATAAACTGCAAAACTGAGTTTTCTAGAAAAACGTTTCACTGCTTTGCAGAGATATGGAATCTAACTTTCCATTCCAGTATTTAAGCTCTGTGTGACAATTCCCCTAACAACCCTTCAATCTCTCATCTTAACTCCCAGCTCTTACTACATTGCCTTTCCAGTGAGAACTGGGTCGTAAAATTTTACTGAGGAGAAAGGTAGAAAGGGGTGTTTCAGTAGCATAAACACTGATTAAATTTCTGGGCAACTCTTCACCAAACGAAAGATAATTTCGCTACAACTATGCACAAGAATGTCAAGAATGCTAAGTCATTTTTATGTTTGTACTTTCCTTTTCCATCTTAACTTTACACTGCCACATGGCACACATGCTAAAATCTATCTCCTGAACCTGCAGTGTAGCAAACTTTTCACAAAACATTAAAATTGCATATTTTATAGTTTGACATTCCCAGGATGCTCAAAGCATTTTGGGGGTAGCACTGAGTGCGGAGGTGGATGCAAAATTAGATCATCTTGTAATAACAGGCCTATTAGAAAGACATGGCTACTGTGAATTGGAAAATAGGGAAAATGAGAGGCACTGAGAAGAAGGTCGCCCCAAAGTCGGTGTACACAGCGGAAGCAGACTTCAGCAGCTTGTCTCCAACTTATAATGCTTCTCTCTTGCTCCTTATTTGTCTCTGTTTTTCTCTGGCAGGAAGGGATGTGGCCAGTGTGGAGGCTGGACCTCATTCCTACGCTCAGTGTAACACAGCCAGACTGTCCCCCCACACTCTTGCCCCCATTTCTGCTTCATGAGTTGGTCAAGCCTTTACTCTGGAGGAGATCTGATGAGGAATCAAGGTGAGAAGAGGCAACCGAAGGTGTCCTTGTGGCTTTAGCCAGTGTAGGCACTAAAGCCTGCCACTGTCAGGGAGCATGCCCTGTGCAACTGCAGGGGTCACGCTAGCTAAGGAAAAGACTGTCCCAGGTTTTGTGAATGATAGGAAGGCAATCTGGGTCAAGTGTGGGGTCCAAGATGGTTGTGCTTCCACAGTTCTCTTACCAGTGAAGGCTGAGGAAGGTGAATGGGTAGAAATTCACCCATAAGCAGGGGTGCAAACATGTTGTGGTCCTACATTTGTTGCTTTCATTATTCTTAGATAAAATCAATTCCTCAGCTACATTCTTGACAACACTACAGCTCTGAAGGGGGTAATTTCCTTTGGTGGAGACACATCAGACAGGAGAGGACATCATTTGTAGGAGAGCAGATAGAAACTGAGTTTTCAGGTGATTATAACAATCAAATAGAGTACCAAAATCCTTGCCATTTGTGCCAGTAACAAGAACAGTATTATTAATGACGACGGCAGTAATACTATAAACTCTGAAACTGCCCAGTAACCAACTCCTTAGTTCTCTGGTGCCAGCCTCTTACTCTATTCTTGGACTCAGCAGGTGAAAAAAACGACTGGGGTGTGGGGGAAGTGAGGGGCTGGAGCTGCCTCCAGCTGGCCTCTAGGTTCTAGCCGCGCCCCTGAAGTGGATGGCTGGGTCCAAGTTCTTCCTTCAGAGTAAATCAAACCCAGTTTCTCCTGCTGCTAAGAACAAGTTGGGACTCCGCGGTAGCGTTTTCTTCGCAAAGCTGAGACTTTAACCCGATCTGACCCTTGTCTTCACCACCCCCGCCACCCCCAGATCTACACAAACAACACCACCAACAGGCAAAGGCTAAACAACCCGCGCGCAATTCAGAGCTTTCCCTGGAAGTGTTAGAGCCCGGAGACAGGAAATCCGGGGAGTTGGTGATGTCCGGCAGGTGGCGGGACGCGAGTCACCATCACATTCTCCTCCCACGGCCAGAGCTCCAGCGAGCGCGCAACGCGGGGGTGCAGACGCAGGATTGGCCCAGCAACCGCCTGGGTCTGCAGAGCCTCCGCGTCTAGCCGCTCTCTGAGCGCATCCCTAAGCGGGGACTCAGCACTCTCTCCTCGGCTGTCGGAGGGAGGCGCCGCCGCCTGCAAGGCAAACTAGGGCGAAGCCCGGACCGAGCGCACCGCAAGCCCGCTCTTGGTCCCAGAGCACCCAGCTCAGGCGCGCAAAACCCAGGCTCCTGGCGTGTTGTGCCTCGGCTTTCCTACTCTCAGAGAGCAGTTCCTTCAGCTCAGGCAACCCCTTCATGCCTTTTTCGCCATGAAGTCTAAGGAAGTCGAACTCAGGGTGCCCCGTAGGGTCGCGAGGACGGCAGGGAGTTGTGAAGAAAAACAAACAAACAAAAAAAAAAAAAAAAAAAAAAAAAAAAAAAA
>NW_004524673.1:9791057-9800913 GCF_000260255.1 Octodon degus
AACGCAGCGCGGAGCTGGACTGCGCGCAGCTCCTGGGGCCGCTTCCCTCAGATTGCAGCTCCCGCGCGCTCCAGGCGCCTCGAGTGGGGGACAGACGCGCCGCCCGATCCGAGCCCTCCCTTTTACCTGGCACAGGCGGCGACTCTCCCAAGACGTTCGGATTCCTCTGGGGCGAGCGTCCAGCTCACATCGCTGCCTCCCCTAACCCGGCGGCCGGTGTCCCGCTGGGTCGCTTCGCCCGCGTTCCTGGCACCGCCCCGCCCCCCACCCCCCTTCCCCCTCTGTCAAAAGTGTCACAGCTTTTCTGCCTTCGGATGTTTCGCTAAGTCTCCGCGCTGTCTCTAGGATTTGGGGGTGGGGAGCAGTGCTAGGCGCGCCAACCTCGCCGATGCTCTGGTCCACTCTCGCGGGTCTCGGCGCTCCGCCGGGCGGTGAGAAAAGCCCCTTCGCGGTCACCGTCCCTGGAGCGCGGCTCGCGGTCCACTTCCCCTCCCTCGCGCCTTCCCTAGCCCAAGTGGCTGCCGACTGCCGGTGCCGCGGGTCCTCATTCCTCTGCTCATGAATATTCTGACAGAGGCTAATGCTGTTGAAGTAAATTGAATTAGCCAATTGGTGCCAAGAATGTGCACTCCTTCCTTCTGAGGAGCGGTCGGGAACCTCACCAGATGAAAGCAATTAATGTCCGTTTGGCGCCCTGTAGTTTAGACCAGCGAGGAGCAAAATGGGTTAATTATCTAAATACAGTTTAAATACCGTATTTAAATATTTGAACTCCTCTATTGGCAGAGAAAATACGGAAATGCTAACACTGAAGGGATGAAGGAAGGTGTGTGTTGGGGGGTGGAGGAGTGTTGAACACCTAAACTTTCTCTTGAAGTTTAAGTGACTTGTTTTGCATAGATTTTGGATTGTAGAAAAGCAGTGGATAAAGAGAACAGAAAAGGCAGAGAAATAAGACCAGAAAGATGAGAATAAACACAGGTTTAACCTTGACCTTGAAGATGCAGAGGACTCAAATTCAAGGAGCGTTGGGGAGAAATGACAGAGCAAGAAGGAAACCTCGCTCACTGATTTTTTAAAGAATTTTATGGGTGGTCAAATTTCTTTTTTGGTACTCAAAGCAAAACCCTAGAATTTTAAGTCTTGAGGTTATGTAGAGGTTGGCAAGACACACTAAGGATCAGAAAATCAGAGGAGGAAGCTGAGACCTCCCTACTTCCAAATGATGAAATAACCCAACTCACACAGTGAATGTGATAGGGCCAGTCTAGAAGGCAATTTCAGTACTATAATTCTCCGGTCAAATAAACAAGACCTACAAGAAGGACCACTTTCTCTTGTCCTGACTCCCACTCTAGAATGGCAAGTTATTAATTATAGTCTTTTTTTAGCAGGTGAGCCAGCTGGGAATCATTGCCTGGTCCTTCATCTTTATCTTTCTTTATAATCTTAACAGTGGGTGCTGTTGGATTTCCACCCCATCAGTGGTTTTCTAAATACAGGAAGTTATTTTTATTAAATTGATAGGTTGCTAAATGATCAACTTGTGTTCTGCAGCCACATAATCTATATATGGATAAATAGCAGGTAAAACAACATATGTAAATAACTGGTGAAACTTCCATATGTTATAGTAGAAGTAAATGTCCTTGTTAAGGCCATTGTACCATTTCTAGTAGTTTTCAGCAGACCTAAAATCAGAACTGATACTTATAACAGTAATTATTTAGACTAGAGCAACTAATGTTTATTAAGAACTTACATGACATACATATACTACAAGAGTCATCTCATTTAATTTCTATTTAGTGCATACTTCTATTTCTTCTCCATTTCAATAGATGGGGCAGGTGAGGCTAAAAAGTTTGCCAGTGTGCCCAAGTCCATAATTTATAAGTGGTGGAGATGAACTTTTAATATAAGGCATCCTAGTCAACAGGCCACAAGCAGTTTGTACTGCTAAAAGAGCAAGAAAACAAAACAAAACACAACAAAGCAAAAGCAGGCAAATCAGATCAGAAAGGAGTTAAGTATGAACCCAGGTTTAACTTTAGCCTTAAAGATGCAAATGATGCAGTGATGTTAGAGGAAGATTCTGAAGAGAGAAGGTAGAGGGAGAGGGAAACTCCATAGACTGCTAAGAATTTTTCCTTTAAAACGCCTGCAATAGATGATTATTAAGGAAAGAACAACTTTCTTTGTATTTTGTTGAAATAATCTGTTTTTGGTGATTGCTTTCTTACCAAAACTTAGAGAGGGGGAAAAAAGAGATCTTTAATGGTGTATTGCTTTCTGTTAATATAGTAAAATTATTTAGACCAAGTTACTTATAAAAATAGAGGCTGGTTAGCCTCACAGTTCTGAAGGAGCCCAAGAGCTTGGTGCCAGCACTTGGTAAGGATCTTTGTGTTGTCTCTCTGCTGTGGTAGAGAGCACCACTGGGGAGAGCAGTTACGTATGCAATGGTGTTCTCTCTTTGTCCCCTGATAGTAATGTATCACAAAGGTCTCACCCTCATGACTTCATCTAGTTTTAATTGTATCACCAAAGTCCCATCTCCAAATATAATTAAGATATGACTTTGGGGTTTAGCTTTTTAGCATCATTATCTCTACGTTTCCAACTTCCAAACATTGTCAGGCACACAGTATACAGTACATTTTTTTATTTAAGATTTTCCAGATTTATTGTTAATGAACTAGGAATGATTATATTTTGTTTCTTCTGTTTTTTATTGTGAGTGAGGCATAACTAGAATTAAATGAAACTATCTTTAAAGAACTAAAAATGTACTATAATATATTGGATTAAAGCAGAATTTATATATATTGTATAAGGGCATAAATTTTAGTATTACAACTGTAGGAATAAAATAGGTCAGACTAAATCTTTGAATTTACCTGTTGTTTAATACCTGTTCAGTGTAAGTTGCATATCCAATTTTTTTTTCTGTTAGAATACATTCTTAAACAGTTCAGGACTTGTATTTTATTCTTTGAAACTTTGGGTGGTTCACAATATTTATTTTTTAAAAGTTATGACTATTTCATTCTTGTATTAAATATTTCCTCTTCATGATCTCCCTTACAATGCTGTTAGTTTCTTCTTTTGTGAGAGAATCCTCTTAGGTTTTAGAAACTTTCAAAGAAAGCCTTCAGAGTTTGAGATGTTTATTTATATGAGTATATTGACATAATTTTAGATCCCATAAAATATTATCAAGCTGAGTGATTTCCATATTCCTCAGGAGCCCCAGCCAATGTTATGGGTGGACTGTGAGTCAAGGTGGCACACTGGCAGTGGGTGGGAGTGTGAGGCTGTCCCAGTAAACTGCTGTCCTCTGAACAAACCAAGGTAGTGCCTCTCCAATGTGCAGATTACAGTATCCTATCTACTGGGTGTTTTGCTATTTGCAAATTACCTTCCCACATGTTATCTCATTCCATCCTACCTACTGGCTACACAGTGCATTCAGGACTGGTGTCTATCTTTAACGGGTGAGGAACCTCAAACTCTCACTGGTTCAGTCATACTCAGAGAGCTTCCTCTTTGCAGGGTTAGGGTAGGGAGTTTAATCCAGACAAAGGCACTTTCTCAGTGAAGCCATCTTTGCCATCTCTCCCTGTCCACTTTTCCCTGTTCTGCTGTGCATACACAACTTTTTTCCCAGAGGAAATAGAATTCCCTTTGTTCTCTCTTAAGATTCCTTACATGTAGAAAGATAATTGGAACACACTCCAAGAACTACCTGTAGTCTCTGCCTACAATAATCAAAAGCAACCTGAAGCCAGGAATTTTGTCTTAATTCTTTTTGTGTCGCCTGCAGCCTTGCCAGCAAGGAAGACGCGACCACTGGTTGTGTCTGCGCAGCCTTTTATTTCCCTGTTACATTTCTCTTCTCTCTCCCCGAGGCCCCTGCTCTTAGCTTATAAGTCTTAGGGCTTCCAATCATAGGGTGCCACATATGTACTGTCCATTGGTCCAGGTATGCGGAAGCAATGCATTAGCCCAAGCCTTGGCCTTATATGGAGTTGTTTATTACTAGGAGCGCTCACCCCCTGAGAGGGTGGAAGGCGGAAACCGGCGCCATCCTAGGGTGCAGCTACACGCAGCTCCCTACATTTTTGCACACCTGAATGTAGCAGATGTGCTGAAAAATCCCACCAACACCATATACAGCACACTTAAGTGCATCTTCTGGATTTTGCTGGACTATTAGGATTATTCAAAATAGCTGCCAGATGCTTTAGAAACTTACAGACACCATATAATGATATTACTGTGGTTAAAAAATAGATTGAGAAACAAATATAATAATTTCAGCTCTGACCTCTGGTTGATAAATCCTGTGAGTGAGAAAATACTTTGGTAATTTTTATGTCAGCTGCTGTTATTAAGGACATGGATGGATAACGCTTGCTCAAATTATAATCAGTTGGTTAATAGTAGTACTGTACTGGCCCATTAAGCAAAAGAAGGTATTAGTCTGGGAAAGGTGAGTGAATGTGCACTTGTGTACATGTGCCTGCATCCCTGTGTGCATTTCGCTGCAGTTTAGAGTGTTTTCCATATGAGAGCAGCTTCTGCTACGAATATAGGTTTATTTCCCTATGGGATGGATCTGCTTTATTCTTGTGGGGCTGATCTTTATTAAGAGCTCCCAAGGTTACCCAGTTAATGACAGACTTAAGCCTCCAGATCCTTATTGAATGCTGCTTTCACTCCTCCACACTGACCCTGATCAGGAGCCACTGCTATACAGTGTGGTTTATGGTTTTAAGATGGAGATGAGAGATAAGCAGCTCAATACCTCATTATAATTAGTCTCCTGAGTCAGCTAATACCCTTCTAATGCAATTTGGTGATCTAGATTATTCAGTATTATCCATTCAGGATATTTTTAGATGTATAATGATAATTGTTTAGTAGAACTGATGACAATGACACACTAAAAACACTTTTGTGGCTTCATAGTCTTGCTTGGCCATAAATATTCATTACTGAACTGTTGTTTTGGTTAAAAATGGCACACATGCAACATTCACAAAATTAAAAATACTTATTAATTTTTAAGTTTTTTTTCTTTCCTGAAGCAGTAATGTACAATTCAGATGATGTTTCTATTCTATGTTGACTTTACTAAAGGCCATTTGTAGTTTTGAGTTAACTTTTATTTTGTGTAGCATATATAATCATTCTGTCCTTTGAATTTGTGGGTCAATTGGTGATTTTCAGAAGAAACTGGTACCTTCCTGGTTCTGCCAATTCCTATCTATATCTCACTGTGTTTATGAATAAAGCAGAAATGCATCCTACTACCATCCTGCCACTTCCTCCAAGAAGAACTACCTGGAGAAACACAGTGCTTGTGACAATAGACACTGCTGATCCATTCAATTGAATCTGACAAACTTGAATACAGTATCCTTGCCACAGGCAAGGTACTGTGCTGGTTATTTTGAGTGTTTCAAAGAGAAATAAAAGCCAGTGACTACTCTCAAGGAGTTTATAATTGGGGCTTGGGGTTTGATATTTAGCAAAGAAAAAGGTCTAAGGCAGGAGTGGATGGTTCCTATTAAAAATAATAAATGAAGCGCTGTGGGAGCTCTAGGAGTACAGAAAAATATATTTCCAGTGGGGAAGGGACAGGAGAATGTTCCATAGAAGGAATAATGGTTGACTGTGTTTCCAAAGAATAGCCATTATTAGGATATAAGAAAGGGATAATGTGACCTAAGGGTAGAAGGTTGGAGGGAGCTGAAAAGCATATCAGGGACTGAGGGCCACTGGGATTGCATGTAGCCCAGGTGCATGTGACATGACAGGAGGTAAGACTAGAAAGAGAGATGGAGCCCAGAGGGCTGTGGCTATCATGCAGAGAAAGGCATATGTTACACTGAAGGCAATGAGTAGGTGCTGCTTTTGATCTGAGAAGTGACACAACTACAGCTGTGTTTATATTTGAACACAATATTTAGGAGGTGGGAGCCTGAAGGGCTGTGGTCCACCTGGAAGATCAGCAGTAGCAGGAGCAAGATGCAATGATGATCTGAGTAGGAACTGGAAAAGGAAGTGGAGACAGAAAAGAACTCTAATGTGCTCACAGTATATTGAAATAGTGTTTTTACCTACCCTGCCTGGATGCTCGTGTCTCAACAACCTTTGACACACACACACACACACACACACACACACGCACGCATGTGTATATGTATATCCTTGTGCATACACACATAGGCACATGAATAATGCACTCACAGTGAGATCCTCAAGAGCATGATTTGAATTTTTCTCAAACCATGTATTTCAGCACCTAGCAGAGTACTAGGACTGTTGTTGGCCCCAGGTAATAGTTGGCTGAATGGAATTAAAAGCAACTAATATTGGACATCAAGGAAAATAAGGTATTGCAAAATATTGATCCTGGCAAGTGATGAATTTCAGTAAGTAATCACAAATAGTCTCCTATGTCCTTTATTAATTGGTACTAGAAAAAAGCATGCCTGGGGTTGAAGATGACTTTTGATTATCAACATTTCTGAGAGAAAGATAATCTGGCAGAGCTGGTATGAATGTAGCTGGAAAACCACACAGCTGGGGGTGAAACCTAGACTTTTTGAATCCTAGAAAAATGTCATATGAGCCAAGCATGGTGGCACATGCCTATAATTCCAGCCCATTCGGGCAACTGAGGCAGAAGGATCATTGTGAGTTTGAGACCAACCTGAGATACAAAGTGAACTCAAGGCTAGCTTTAACTACATAGTGAGACCCTGTCTCAGAACAAACAAACAAAAAAGAACAAAGAAAAATGTCTTATGAACTTCCCAATTTTTAATCGTTTCCTTTTAGTCATTTAAAATATGTAGTAGGAAGAATAATGATTCACAAAGATGTACATGTCCCAGTCCCCAAAGCTTGTCTTCACTTTCAATTACATGCCAAAGGGGACAAAAGCTCCAGTCAGTTGATATTCAAGCAGAGAAGTCATTCTGGATTATTTCATTGGGCACCTGCAATCAGAAAAGCCCGTAAAAGTAGAAAAATGAGTCAGGGTGTGAGAGTACTGCAGTATGAGTCCTGGCTCTGATGAAGGAGGTGCCAGGAACTGTGGGATAGTTGTCTCTTATATGTCAAGAGACAAGCAAACATTCTGCTGATGTCCAGAGAGAAACAGGTCTCCTGGCAGCTCACCTGTGTCCCCGGGATGCACATGAGCATAAATGTCTTCTGACCTCCAGAGCTACAACACAGTGCAATAGTGCTATTTAAAGCAACTGCTTGTGGTCATTTGTTGCAGCCACAATTGAAAATTAATGCAGAAGCATAAGTGACTATTTTGCATACACCATTGCCTATTAGGACATGAAAACTTCATGAACATTCACTGTGATTTTGTAAGGTCCTCAGATTCAACAATAGAAATATGTTTTTCTATAAAATTATAGAATCTTGGTTAAATATATGTGACAGTTTTAGTAGTTATGAAGGCAGAGTGAGTACACTAATAGACTTGCATTTTAAATTACGCTTCCTGTATACTCTCTTAGACAGTACTTCTAGATGTCAAGCCAACGGCTTTAAAGTTGTGAAATGTAGCATCAATGCATGGTAATCACAATGCGTGCTCATGACCTTGTTTGAGACAATCAATTTGTGTTTTACTGAAACTAAGCAATCTTGTTCAAACTGTCATTTTTATAGTTCACTTTCAAGCAGCATATCTTTCAAAGGAATGTGTTTAGTTTCTTTTTTACTTTTGTTATTGTCATTTGTATTACATGTGTCATTTGAGATGAATAATAATTCAATAATAAGAGTAATGATAATATTAAACATTATATCTTCATGTAAAAATGTAAGTTGTTAATAACTGAATGGCAAGCTTATATTTTAACATTATATTACGTATGTGTATGTTTGGCTTATAGGCTTATGTTTTTTTCTGTGTGTGTGTATTTGATTGTTACAGGGTTTCACTATGCAGCTCAGACTTGTGGTGATCCTCCTGTTTTCAGGCTCCCCAGTGCAGGAATTACAAGTGTGTGCCACTATGCCTGGACTCTGGCTCAACCACCCTGGGTAGGGGGCAGGTGTGGCATGGGTGCCAGTGATCGCAGTCCCCACACTTTGCCTAAGCTTGCCTAAGCAGATGCTTTCGTCTGCTGAGCTATCTTGCCAGCCCCATGAGCTTAGTTTTGAGGCTCCATCAAAAAATATAGCAAATGACAGAAAAGAAGTTTGAATTATATTCACAGTTTCACCTGTTCTCTCAGCATGACACATATATGTGAAAATCATTCCATATTTATAAAAAGTCTATAAAATCTTGGCAAGGTACATGTAATTTAAAATAACACTAATTTCTAAAATTAGTATGGGCTATAAATTAATTTTGGAACAAGAGCCTTTGATAAGTAAGTGAAGTCATCACATGCAGATAGAGTGATTGTGATTTTTGATAGTCAACTACACCAAATGTTAAGAGAACATAAAGCAGTCTAAAAATAAAGTATAAAATATCATGACTAATTTTATGTGGATAAGTTTTTCAGATAAAAGAAACTAAATTTGCAAGTCCTTTCATAAGTAAAAGCTATTTGCTTTCCTTGACATTATTTTGAAATCTTTATGAAACATAATTGCAAGAAACAGCCTTGTATATGCTTATTGTTAATCTATTAGAGGCAAAATTGTAGATTATTTAAATTAGAAGATTAGTGCTGTATAGCACTGGGAAATTAATAGCCACTATTTGCATATTTTGTAGTCATCAGAAAGCATAAAAAAGATAAAGATATGCAGGATGTCTGACTGAGAAGGCTGCCCATGTTGTCTCAAGGTCTGAGTGAATGTTGGCTCTGCTGCTTTCCAGTGACCATCTGCATGTTCTGATCTGCAAAATGGATAGAACATTACCACCTACTTCATAGAGTTTTTATTAAGATTAAATTGGGTAACTCATGGTAATAGCCTTGCACATTCTGGCATATAGTAATCACATATTAAAGCCTACCTACTTTATTAATAAAAGTTAAAAATACCTAACCATCTCTACATTTTTGAATGCAATCTTTTTAAGAAGGATGATTGAAATTTTGTCAGTATCAATGCCCTACCATTAAAATAATAAAAAGCACATACTTTTTATTTCATTTATGTATTTGGTACAGGGTCTCACTATGCAGCTTAGACTTACAGTGATCCTCCTGTTTCCAGCCTCCTGAATTCTGAGAGTACAGGCACACACTACCATGCCCAGAATCGGTTGCTGGCTCAGTGTGCCCTGGGGGTCAGAGCCGGCATGTCATGCAGGACCAGAGATTGGATGCTGGTCCCTGTGCTTGCCAAAGCAGACACTTAGTCCCCTGAGCTATCTTGCTGGCCCTAAACACATGCTTTTATTTTTTAATACAAGGAAACTTAGAGATGGTCAACTCAATCTCCAGACCTTTCAAAAATTTTTCGCTTTATTAATGGTTAGAGTCATTTTTGTCTGTGTGAATTCATAAACCAAAACAACTTTACAGAAGCAAATAGTATAATTTTTGCTCTTTTAAGAGAAAGCTGGCTTCAGGCCAGCCTGATAGCTCAGGGGACTGAAGCACCTGCTTAGGCAGAGCGCAGCAGCTGAGGTTCAATCCCAGGCATGGTGTGCTCTCCCTGCTCCCCCTGCCCCCCGCCTGCTGAGACAGCGATTGAGACTAGGCATGGTGGTGAATGACTTGTAATCCCAGCACTTGGGAGGCTGAACACAGGAGAATCACTATGAGTCCAAACTACATAGTGAGAATATGTAGACCCTGTCCTAAACACACACACACACACACACACACACACACACACACACACGCAT
>NW_004524673.1:9801013-9802588 GCF_000260255.1 Octodon degus
AGAGAGACAGAGAGACAGAGAGACAGAGACAGAGAGACAGACAGACAGAGAGAGAGAGAGAGTGCAAGAGAGCGTGAGCAAGCTTTGTCAGAGTGGAGTGCAAAGAGTGAAAAAGGATAAAAGATTGAAGATTGAAATGTCTTCATTTGAGGATATTATACACTAACAATTCAATTGAGAATAGTTGAAAAGGGCCTCCAAAATATATATAGGAAGAGTGCTCACTTCTGAAACTAGTAGGGTCAGGAATTTATCCTTGCTTCTACACATCAATGAATATTGGACAAACTTTTCTTTTGCTTGAACTTTCTCATCAGTATACCTAACATCTGATCAAGCTACCTACCTGAATGGTCAGGAAGTCAGAACAGATACAGCTGTGAAAATATACTAAGAAGAGGTTGCTGTGTTCCCTGTATTGCCAAAGAAACCTAAGACATTCACAAAGGCAGTTAGAGCCTGACATGGCTCCAGTTCTTAAAAGTCCCAGAGTTAATAACCTCCATAAGGTTCCTTTTCTAGAGCAGAAGATTTTAGGTATAGCATTTTAGCGCAGTTAGAATCTACTAGCATGGGAACTTGGAGGAGACAGGAGCTAATGAGAATATGGGAGAGCCAGATGAAGGTGAAAAAGGATAAATGAATAAAAGAATGAGGAGGATAGAGTTATGATTGTAGTCCTAATGATCAGTTTGTCTACTATACCTTTCATATAGTTTATAGGTAGGAAGGTGCAAGATAGAGAATACAGGAAATACCTGGGGTTTATGAAACTAGAAGAACTGAACTCCGTAAACATGTCATCAAAGGTATGTTTGTTGAGAGGATTCTTCTTATAAGGGCTAGAAAGAACTGTTCAGCAATGAACTATAGACTGAGTACATACCAGTTTACATAGGATGTACCAAGGGAAATAGTTTTCAATATATCAGCTTCTTCTCCTAGAAGAGATTTGTTGTGCTTTTACTTAGCATGCTTAGGGCTAAAAATTCTCACCATGGTTTCCAAACATAAAACAGTGGGACTGAAGCAATTGGGAGTTCTTTTAGGATGGTGATATTTTTGGAAAAGAAAAAGACATATTTTGGACATAGAAATATACCCCAAGGAAGATGAAATTAAACTGCATTCCAGGAATTTTCTACTCAATGAGCAATTGGGTAAAGGCAGCTGGATATTTGAAGATTATGGTGATGCCAACAGTAGCAATAATACTTTTTACTGTGTTTCAGATGCCTTACCTGCCTTTTGCATACATTATATCATTTAACTCGCATCATCACTGTTTAAGAGGGCTACTATTATTATCCCTACAGAGGGAGACTGTGAGGCATAGAGAAATTATCTAATTTTACCACACCCCAGAATCAGATTATAGGTTTAGCATAAGGAATGATTTGAGCAGATTTGATGCCATGGGATGTTTTTCAGGTGTTGAAAACAAAAACACAGAGAATGTCTTTTATTTTATAGTGCATGTTTACAGCACAAACATTTTACAATCATCCTGGGGAGTGGGTGTGCCTATGTAATACAGTGTGGTCCTTCTCTGTCTCTGTCTCTGTCTCTGTCTCT
>NW_004524673.1:9802688-9814281 GCF_000260255.1 Octodon degus
TTTTTGTTGATATTATTAAATTTATGTTTATGACATAAAATGTTTATATTTATTGATGTTATTTGGTTCCTGTACATATCATATTTTGATGAGCACAATGACAAACAGGAAGGAGCCAATACTACCAACCCAATACAAGCCTGCCACCTATAGGTAAAAGTCAGGATAGTGTGAGGGGTGCTGTAGAAACAGGTGACAAAATATAGGCTTCCTGGGAAAAGCAGAGGAGCCTTAGAACACCAGTAGCTGCAAGAGTTGTCAGCATGTGGGATAAGAGAACTCCTGCTGAGGAAAAAAAATATATGAGGAGTCATTGCCTGATAGGACGTATACATAGTAGAAGAAAGGAGTAGAACAACTCTATCAAGTCATGAATTGAAGAAACTCAAGGCTATGAGAATGATTAATCTATAGAAGAGAAGACCCTAATCCCAGAAATAAGCATAAAGAAGACAAATAGGATATGATTTAGCATAAATAGAAAAATGACCTCTCTGAAACCCTCTCTACTTGTACACAATGTGTAAGTCAAGTAACTCAGCAGCAAAGTTGGCTCTAGGAGGCTGTAGACAGGCAACTGGAGTGTGTCACAGGGTTGCAGCATGTAGACTCACCTACATAATAAAAAGAAACTATGTTTTTGGTGTTCATAATACCTGTCAGGATTTATTTTGGGATTGGGGATACGATGGTTAGCTTTGGAGTTATGGTTAGGATAGTGGTCATTCTAGGGGTGTAGGACTTAATATCTGTGATGAAGAATATGTGCTGACAAATTAAGGAGAAAAGAGGTAAAATGTGTAAATGTATTGAACAAGGAACTATTTCTCAGTGGTGAACAGGACATAATTGAAAATAAACAAAAAAATAATTAATGGAGGTAAAAATTGAGCTTCAAGTATTTGTCTTTAACTTTCTTTTTTCTGTACATGTTCTTGTCAGTAATAATTATGGCTACTAATGCTGACCAAATATCTACAGGGCTCCAGGATCTGCTTTACAAGAGTCACATGCATCCTCTCAACATCCCTAAGAGTGTTGCCATTATCTGTCTTTCACATGAAGAAGCATGCCTAAATTGGAGAAGTAAACGTGGCCAAGATTACACAGGTAGTAAGAGCAAAATAGAGCTCAAGTCTTCTGCTTTCAGTCTATGCCCTTTGCCACTACTCTGTCCTGTTTCTAAGTGATTGCATAAGCATATATCTATACGACAGAATGAATTTCTGGAATGATAAATAACCTCTCAAAATTGACAGATGTCTGTATGATGCAAAGTATAAATTGCAACTGTAAGGTATATGAGGCTGTTTTAGTCTCATCTTACTCTTTGGACTGCATTTACCGAATGATTATACAATTATATGTCACTGTACACTGCCTGGCAAGCATGCGATCCTGAGTTTGATTCCCTAGTAAGAAAAAGAAAAGAAAAAAGACCAGCGTTGTAGCTCAGTGACATAGCACTTGCTTGGAAAGCACAAGGCCCCAAGTTTGATTCCTGGTCACCTCCCACCAAAAAAAAGACAAAAATCTTTTGGCTTAAAACAACAACCTGTTATTACTTAACAGTTCCTGTGCACCAGGGATGTAGAAATGCTTAGTTGCTGTTCTGGCTCAGTCTCATGAGGTGAGATTTAAGCTGTTCAATAGGTTGTAGCCAGTGGAAGACTTGAGTGGGGGGTATGTGTCCAAGTCTTTTGTATGGTTGCTAGCAACCTGAAGTAGCTTGCCACATGGCCCATGATATAGGGCATGGCAGACTAGTTTCCCTATTCTAGATCACCTTACAATGAGGCAGTTGACTGCCATCAGAGCAGATAATTCAAGAGAAATTAAATTAAGAGAAGACTGAGATACAGAGCACCTATTCCAATTCTCTGTAGGGTTTTTATCATGAGTGAGTGTTAGACTTTATCAAAAGCTTTTTCTGCATCTATTGAGATGATCATGTGGCTTTTGTTCTTGATTTTATTGAGGCGGGGTTCTACATTTATGGATTTGCATATGTAAGGAGGATGGTTTGGAGAACCGCATTTCTACTGGTCTATGGAAAAAAGCAGTTAATGCTTAATTTGTTTTCTCTCCCTTTTTCAACTGTTTGTACTTTTCTCTTCTTAATTTCTCATATATTTCTTTCTTCTTCCAGTTTCACATGCATATATCTGGTAATGTGTATAACTGCTTGGAAGACAGCACTATGTGTTACAACAAATACTGTGAAGTTCATATTACTTTGTTAAGAGAACTCCTGTATCACTTGGAATTTTTTGTTTTTATTCTAATTTGTACTTTCTAGAAGTAGTAGTCTTTTTATAGCCTAACCTCCTTTCTGTTTTCTAGTAAGAAGCAAGCTGCTAAGTTAGCTCAAAGTTGAGTGAGGGACTTCTCCAGAATTTGCACATCAGGATGGGACATCATCTGGAACCATCCTGGCTACCTCAGTTTCTCCAATCCAATTTTCCTCTTTTTCTGTGGTGATGACACCTTAGGCTCTCACGACAACTTCTTTTCTCCTCACTCATTTCTCTGCCCTTGTCCTTTTTAGTCACATTTAAAAAACTCCCTGTTCAGTTTCCTTATACACCCATGGGGAGGCTTCAAACGTATAGCGTTTGTACATTCTTTATCTTTAGCTCTGCCCTCAGTGTTGAGCTCCTGTCTAATTCATTACTGGGTGAAAAACTTAGCCTATCTGATAGTCCAAGCTGGTTAAATCTGGCTTTGTTTTGTCCCCCACCACTCTCCTTATCTCAGGGAATGGTACAACTATTCATCAAGATGTATAAGTCAGAAACTCAAGAGTTGTACCTCACAAACTATGTTTTTAGTTATCCTGCTGGTTATAACAGTCTACCCATTCTAATTCTTAATTATTTTTTGAAATTAGAACCTTTTTCTATCTTTATAACTGCCTATTCTACTTAACTTCCTCATCATCTCTGTCCTGGATTATTATAATAGTCTCCTTAAAGGGTTCCCTACCTACAGTTCTCTTCTCAAATCAGTAACCTAAAAATGCAAATGTGGTTAAGATTTTCTTCAGTATAAAATTATATTATATATAGACTCCTCAACACCTGCGGAATGATGTCTGGAAGAGATACTGGTCTAACGAAAGAAATAAAGGCTGTGGAATAAGATATAGATGGGCTCAACTGTGATATCATTTATTAGTTGATTAAGGTTGGACACATTAAAAAATCTTTAAGCCTCAATTTCTTTATACATGAAATGGGAATATTTGCATTGCAAAGTTATTGGCATTAAATGAGGTAATGTAAAAAACTGGACAGGAGATACTTATTTGGAAATAGACTGGCCCTATACCAAATTATTATAGTAGTCTCCTTAAAAGGCTCTTTATGTCTGTTAAGGATATTAAGATATGCCGTTCCCTTAAAACTTCAAGTTCTTTTTCTTTCTTGACTTTGCACATACTGTTTTTGGTCTTTTTTTTTTTTTTCCTGCTTGGAACTTCATCTTCTGTTCACTGTTGTGATTGTTCTTTGGCGTGATGCTAGACAAACTTTGGCTTTTCCTTTGACTGAGAAGATTAAATTGAGCTTTAAAAATTAGGATTTTCAGTAAGGCCTGCTCATGCAAGAGGATCACAAGTTAAAATCCAGCAACTTAGAAACTTAGAGAGAACCTGTCTCAAAATAAAATATAATAAGGGCCGAAGATGTAGTTCTGTGTGAGGACATAGATTTAATCCCCTATACAAGGGGGGGGAGGATTTTTGAAGACAAGATACATGTCTGACTTCTTTGCTTTGAGAGCAACAATTGTCATCTCTAGCCTTGGTGCCAAGAAAGTTTCAATACAATCAGATTTTAACCTTTTTCTGGACTTGCTGATTGGCCACAGCCAGGCTGAGTCAAGATTTGCATATTTTCTAGCTTTTGTTTTAAGTTGGCATGCTGATGTGTGTTGAAGTGGGGGTAATGGTGGACTAGCTGCCCTCCCAATTTAGCCTTATTATAAATAAACTCATTTTTCCATGTTTTTTCTTGTATTCTTAATAGTCAGAGAGGCAAACAAATCCAGGTAGAAGGGACCTCAGTTAAGGTCTCTGGCTAGACCCAGTTACCCAGTTTTTCTTCTGTTGCAAACTCTTTGATCATTGCTTATTAATGGAGGGCCTGCATTTGTTTTGATGTGCATCCATTTGGAAGACATGTTGACATATGTTCCACTGTATACAGAATGACCTGTAAAACTGGAGTGAAGAGTTGATCTCTTTATCAAATCCTAAATGCCCAGCACAATATCTGTTGGACAGAAAAAGTAAATAATTAAAAAAATTCTCCGTAGCCGCAAGCCACATAATGTTTTGATCAACAACACGCTGCATGTTTGACAACGATTCCATGAGATTATAGTGGAATTCAAAAATCCCCTTCACCTAATGACATTGTAGCTGTTGTAACACTGTTACACAACACATTACTCACACATCCATGATCATGCTGGTGTAAATACAAGTTTAGCACACACAATTATATACAGTCCAATATACTTTAAAATTGTAACAGACAACCATATATTCTTTATGTATTTACTAACCTTTTTGATCATTATTTTAAAGTATGTTCTTCTTTCAAAAAAATGTTTGGAGGCATGGTAGTTTATACATGTGACATAAGAGAATCTCAAGTTTAAGACTCTATCTCAATATAAAAAAATTTAGAAAGAAATAGGAACATCGCTCAGTGGCTGAACACTTGCCTAGCACTTGCATAGTATGTACAAAGCACTGAATTCAAGCCACAGTACTAGAAAAAATTACTGTAAAATAGTGTGCCATATTATGGCAGCAGCAGCAAATCACATCTTATGATGATTATGCATCTTTTCATCTCATCAAGAGGTCCTGTTGAGTGATAGACCTCTACTATCTAGGTTTGGTGAGTATATCCTTTGATGGTCACAAAACAATGAAATTGTCGAATGACATATTTCTAAGAATGTGTCCTCATGAAGTGATGTATGTTGATGTATATTTCTAATATATGGATGAATCCTGGTTTTTCCTTATAATTTTTAGATAATAAACTGAATTTTTTAAACCTGAAAAATCTAGTTCAGGTCTACAATATGGAGAAATAAATCTACTTTATAGTCTGTTGAAATTAAAAATATAACCCAAAAGCTCATTTAGAAAAGTAGATCATTGTGAGGTATCACATGTCTTAGTTAAGCAAGAAAGAGAACAGTTATAAGACAGAGCATGAAGACTTTCAAATAATTATTTGAATAAAAATTAAGAGCTTAAAGTGTAACAGAAATTTAAAAAATAATGGAAGAATTTATCTGTAGGATGAAACTGATGGAGAAAGAAAAGAGGTCAAGTAGCAGCAAATCTATCTTATTTGCAAGAAGAGGGTGTTTGACTAGAAAGGAAAAAAAACTGATTACATGGAGCTGAAAGAGAGAATGTGAAGGATGAAGTGCTGCTAAGAAGTTTGAAGAGTCCGAGGAGCTGTGTTCTGAGAGAAAGGAGATGACAAGTAATGGGTGAAAGAGCAAAAAGTGAGGCAATTCATGATGAATGAACTCTTGGTGTCCCAGTGTAGGAATGAGGAAGCTTCTCCAGGAGAAGAGGGCCAATGGAACTTAATGTCCTGGTTTATGTTCCTTGAGAAGAACTGGTTCTTTGAGATTCTCCCCCATGGCCTACTCTTGTTTTTTAATTAAATGCATCTCAGTTTATCAGTGTTGAAACTGTCTTATTGCTTCTTGTTTCTTAATAAGATAAAAAAAGAAAAAGAAAACAGATGACTGATACTGGTTTTCTGAAAACACCAAGGAAGGTCCCATACAAAAAATTTTACTAGGTTGAGACTGAGTTCAACTTTTGGATACAGTGAATGCACTTCCTATTTATTCAAGGCTGTAAGTGCTAGCTAAGTTGTTGTGATGTATATAGAGTATCTGTATGAAAGTGAAATGCATCCGTCCTTCCTCTCAGTGGCAGAAAGGAAGAATTTACAGGCATAAGAAGTACATCATAGCCTATATCATAGTGTAGATGTTAGGTTTGTTCTCAGGAAAAAACCTAGGGAGACAACATTATCTCAGTTAAGGTAAATAGATTTTAAAGGTGGGAAAATGTTCTGTAGTTGAATCATATATTAATATACATGAATAATACTCCACTGATAAGAAAAAAATCAGTATTTGACATCTAAGAATTATGCCAGGACAGCTATATAGTTTCCTCAAACAAAAGGGCAAATCCTAAAATGTTAGAAGATTGAATGTATTTTTTTAATTAAGAAAATTTTTAGTGTGTGTTGTAGTACATAATTATTAAGTGCATTGTGGGATGTGGTACGTGTATGTAATATAACTCAGTTTGTTTTAGTTTCCTTTTTCCTACTCTTCCACCGCTTCCTCAATTTCTAGGCCCCTTCCCCATTTGCAAAATATCTGTTTATTTTCTATTAATTATCATTTATTTTGCTTTGTAATGTTTATACCTCAAGTTTCTCGTATGAGAGTGCACATGATATTTAAACTTGCATGTATAATTTATCTCATTTACCAGTATGATCTCAAGGTACAGCCATTTTTCTACAAAGGACTCAAATTTTATATTTCTTTATGGCAAAATGGCACACCACTGTATATAAATACCACACTTTGTTTATCCATTGATGGGCATATAAGCTACTTGCAAGATTTAGCTATAAACATGGATGTGCATCTGTCACTAAAATATGTTTTAACTCTTTCTCAAATCTTCCACAGAGCAATATCTAATGTTTAGTTTTAGGGTTTTTTTTATAAAGAAATCTCCATACAGGTTCCCATAGTGATTGTGCTACAATACATTATAAAAATGTAGAAGGGCTCATTAGTCTAACCAAAATGTGTTATTATTTGATTTCTTGATGATAACCATTCTTTTTGATCAAAGAAGGCTTGACCTGCTAAAACAGAAATCTGTGAGTTTAGGGTGAGCACGTTCAAATCATTCTTTAAAAAGCTTCAGGAAATAGAAAAACTAGGGGAAAGTATTAATATTGTTTGTGATGTTTTATATAGTAGATTTCTGCACAAAGCTCGTACAGTGCTCCCAGGGAGATCCCATTTGACCAAGAAAAAAAGAGTAGAGAAGTACAGCAGCAATGTCTTTATCTCTCCAAAGTATCACACAGCAACATATTGTGGGATTCTAATAAGGAAGATTATTATGTAAAAAGGCAAAAGGTGGGGCCCGGGAGGTGGCTCAGTGGAATAAGTGCTTCTCTGGTAAGCTCAATGGCCTGAGTTCAATCCCCAGTTTCACAAAAAAATAAAAATAAAAAAGGCAAAAGGACAAATGACTCAAATAATTTCTTTTTAGGAAGAAAGCATAAAAACAAGTTTTGGGATGATAGCATCTAGTACAGCTTGAATATAGGAGATTATAAATGATTTACTAAAGTCTAAAAGGGCTGGTGAGATGGATAAAACAAGTAGGAAAATAAAGGTAGAACAAGGGATGCTTGAAATAAATGAGGTATGGAGTTTTAAAGGGATTAATAGTATTTCTAGAAATAGTTTTGGAAAATATAAATCTATAACTTGTATGAGAATTACTTTTATAATTTATTTGGTGATAGGCCATTAAATAAGTTATTCAAAGAAATATTACAAGGAGTTCCCTAATATTTAGAATTAATTAGGTATAAGTTATCCTGTGGTCCTATATAGATATTTATAGGTAAATATTTTTGTAACTAGATATACTTAAACTTAAGAAGATATTTCCATCTCAATTTTAATTAGGAGGGCTTTGAATGCACAGGTGTGCCATATCTTTAATTAGGCCCCCTTGATACCCACGCATGCTCCAGAACCACTGGAGAGGCAGCATGCCATCCTGGAATCCGGGAAACCTGTCAAAGTTAGACATAAATAGAAAAAAATGAGTGACTATTTCTAAAATTTACACCGTGCCTATGTCAAGCCAACATAACAACAACATTGAAAATTCTGCCCACCCTGTATTTCATTTGTACAATAACCTATGTTTGCTTGATGCACCCCCCCCCATTGGACTTGACCAAAGAAAGCTTTAGATATCAGATAGACAATACTGTATTTTTGTCTTGGAAATGTACTGTAGTTGTTGGATTATGTCTAATATAAATCAAAGTAAAGCTAATCAAAGACCTATAGTTTGTGCACCAGTGATACCACAAGTGTTCTAGAAAGCCTGTCCTTTTATTCATACAATAAATAGTAATGATGATTAAAGGAAAACAAAACAAAATAACACTGGGCTTTACTTAGTAGAGGAGTGACTGAAAAACTAGAACATCACAGGAAGATCGTGTTTCCAGCAAAGAGAGCTTTGGGTAATGTAAACACAAGTTGACTGGGGAATGCACTAAGCACAGGGGAAAACAAGACAGACTGGTGCCCAGGAGTGCACAGGCAAAGGCAACTGCTGTTAGCCCTGAGTTGGCTCTTCTCAGAGCCTGTGACCTGCAGTTCACAAGGATGTAAGTGAACAACAGGCTGGAAGAGTTGCGGATTGCCTAGCCTGTGACATCCATTGGCTGTATAGTGTCCATGTGTTTTTAGGACTGTTCAGCTGGTGGAGTGTGAGTCAGGGTACCATAGGAAATGCATGCTCAGCAGGCATATTGGGGAATTGTGTATGGTCATCCTGGAGAATATGAAATCAGGTAACAGTGTAAATGATGTGGGGAACCTCTGAATTAACTCGTCACCCCCAAACTAGGCTTTGCCATATAGTGTCTTTGTCATTTGGCAGGTGTTTATTTTGGTTGGACTTTTTCACTGTAGTTATACTTCCCATTATTGTTTGAAGAGATTAAATTCTGTTTATTTTGTTTGTTTTTAAAGAAAGGAGAGAAACTGGAAAAAATAATCTTTTCAATAACCTGAAATTCGATGTTGAAGTATAAGTGTAGTAGCAATAACTACAGAACTCTGCCGAAAATCAAAATTTTAATATAATTTCTCCAAAAAGTAATCTTTCAAAATCCTTTTGTGTCTTTTCAGGATATAGGATTTGGGGTACTCTGACAAAAAAGTTACCAATCTTTTTGAATAAAGGATTATCCAATAGGAACAGCAGAAACAACAAATAATGAATATATTAAAATATTAATTAATATTCCTTACATATGCTGTTAGCGTATTTCCAATTGTTACATTTGTCTTGCTGGTGAAGCAGATGAATGTGATATTACAACACCCATCATTGCCCAGCAATGATTGCACTGCATTGTTTGTGTTCTCTCTCTGAGCAGAAGGCAAGGATTTTTCATTAAATGCATCATTTACAGCTCTCTGCAGTGGTTCCACAAAGTCAATACATATTCTTTACTCTAAGAGAGCAAAGAATGAAGTTTGTGAAAGGAAAAGAGAGATGGAGTGTAAGTCCAGCAGCTGTCAGGAGCCCTGAGCAAATGTTCTGTCTATCCTAGTTCACTGCCAGCAACATTGATTGCAAGAAAACAGGAAGGAGCTGTACTTGAATATCTTTCAACCCTCATCCAGGCTCCCTTGAAAGTGGGATACTGGGTCTGGGGGCAAATTGGAAAGTAGGAAGCAAGTACAATTTTGGGGGACGTTAATAGACTAGCTATGATATTCTTATGGTATTTAATCCCCAACGGAACAGGAAATATTTTGCTAAGATGGAATAGAGTGACGTTAATAGCACCCCTTTTCCTCCAACTAATATCAGTCCTGATTTAGAGAGGAAATATGTGAAGTTTCCTTCTCAATATTTTGGGTACCAATCTTTTAAATATTGATAGTGATTTAGCCTGAATTTTATCTGAGAGAAGTTGTTTTAACTTGTCATAGATTGCTAAAACACTTCTAAGTACAGTATGTATCACTAGGTTGTGTGGTGATTCACTTATTTTACAAGAAATTTCTGAATCTATACACTATGCCAGATATTGTGTGAAGCACAAGGGATAAAAACTAATAAAAAGAGTCACTTTTCTCAAATAGTTTAGGATCAATCTAGTGACCTACAACCATAGTGAACAAAGACTTGCCAAAAAATTCCTGACAAATAACTGCATTAAAGTAAATGTTGTTTCATCTGCAAGAACATAGCTATAAATAATACTAGAGACTTGATTCATTAAAAACATAAACACCATAATCAAAGAAAAAAATCACTTGCAATGATGATTGTATTTTATATAATACATCTATCTGTAAAATACTGACAGTGTTCTTGAAAAAAGAATTGAAAAATGTTTAATGATTTCAGTTTACTGTCATTGATTAGAACAGAATAAAAGTTAGCCATGTGTTTGAGTACAGAAATTAGTGTAGTTCATTTGGAAAATTGGCAGCAGACTGAGTAAATTCTTATGTGCTGAATCTTTTCAACTTTCCTTTTCTACATTTTTGTTTTCTGCAGAATCTATTCTTGTGAGGTAATTCTGAATATGCCTACAAGCTACAAATACTTCTTAAGATTCTCCATTTCCTAGGAAAAACTTTCCCACTTTTTTTCCAGTGATGCTTTAGAAAACTGTGAATTAACAAAACAATTGTGTCTTATAGAGAATGAAAGGGTACCAGGAAAGCATTATTTTAAAGTAGAAATCCTTCACCAACACAGACCCACTTTTCCTACCTGGGGCCCAGTCTTTACAGCCAAGATCGCAGCCCTTCTCCCCAGGAAATGGGGTCTTACAGGGTCTTCAGCACTTTTTCTCCTACCCTGGGGGCCTGAGAACTTATTTGACAGTTTGGGAAGCACACGGGTGAGCAGCCTATGGACTCTGAAATGAAAAACAAAAGAGCTAGGGTTCACAGAAGAAAGTGAGGCTGCTGGCTGCTTTGTGTTCTTAGTGTGCTTGCTTGTTTTCTCTTGTGCTTAGGGCCACCATTATGAAGAAGGCAGCTGGCTTGGAGCTGGCATGCAAGCCAGTTTGGCAAAACTCAACACAATTTAAATCTACATTTGCTGAGGCAGATTCAAAATATTTTTGTATGTAAAAGAAAGCTCTACTTGGTCAAAGACCTTAAAGTCCATTTTTTTTTTCTCTTTAATTCTTTGGTTACAAAATCTGTTATTTTACCTTTTACCTACAGTCTTTCTGGGATGATGGAAATAAGAGTAGTTAATGGTAGAGAGAAAACCAAGAGGAAAAACTTGTTTCGTGAAAATCATAGGCACTGTAGCACAGAGGTGTTTGTACATAGAATAATCACTGAGAGCCTTCTGAGATTCAGATTTGGCCTTTAAAATTTATTTGGCTTAAAATATTCAATGCTGAATTTTATCTCTAAGCTTGAATATAAAATGCTAAAATCCATAGAAACATAGATTGCTCTGCTGTCACTAAATTATTTTTCATTTGGAATTGCACCTAAAACATTTTACTCACCAAAATTAATTTTGTTTTCCAAAAATGAGGCATTTTAGTATGATAACATTCTGGACTTTTATGGTTTAAGACATTCACATAGTTCAAGTGTACATTTCAAGTTTAAAATATAAAATTGCTAAAGAATAATAAGAACTAGAAGAATAAGAATTAGTCAATTAGGAATTTAACAAATCTATTACATGAATCAGAAAACAATAGCTCAT
>NW_004524673.1:9814387-9863566 GCF_000260255.1 Octodon degus
GTATCATAGAAAATGTACAATTAAGTTGTTTCATGCATTCTTGATATGTGCAATCATTATCAATGAATTTTAGAATACTTTTAGTAAGTGCATCCTTTAGCTATCCCCACTAGCCAGCCCTAAAATACAATGGATAGGCATTTTATTTTAAAGATTTGTTTTGAACATTCATATCATTGAATCATATAGTACATGGCCTTTTGGGATAGCTTTCTTTTTCTTATAATGATGCTCTCAAAGCTCATGTAAGTTGTGGAATATATGAGTACTTAATTGGTATAAAACATCTTACAAACAATTTATTACCACAGAGCCTTCTTTATGTGTTTTATTTCAATGTAATGAACAGGATGAGGCTTATAATAGTTAGGTGCCTTCCCCCACATCATCTACCCAATGAATTTCCAGACCTGCAATCTGTGTAGTTTCTTCTGCTCATGAGGAGCTCCTTCTGGCTTGATCAGTTTGAGACTTGGATATCTTTCTGAAGACTGAGCAGCAAAAGACCCTAGAGGTCAGTTGTCATAGCTGTCTTGACAGAGAACTGAATCATAATGGGTCCCCTGATGTCCATCAGGCTTCCATTCAGGAAACCTTAAGTATGTTCCTGGTATCCTGTGGAGCCCAGGCAGCTGTGAGAACTAAAACAAAAAGGCAGTAACTGAGGTGGAATGTTTTCAGGTTAAGTTTGGTGATTTCCTGGAGGCATTGCAATAGATGGACTGTACTATGGGTATAGTGACCTTTGGTTTGGTATGAAGGTCATGCAGAAGGCAGTGAAAAGAAAGAAATGACTCCCATCAGTACCAAAAGGCCTTTCCCCGCTGCCTGCTCCAAAATCTGGAGTCTCATAAATACAGTTGTTTCCTACAGTTGTTACTCAAAAGAAGCAAACTTGTTTTCGCAAGCCTCCCTCAAAGCTGACTTTTTATGCTTTTAGCTTTTCCTCTTGAAGGCATTGTATTGATTTAAACTTCATTTAACTTGTATGGTAATACTAGCAAATACAAGAGTGGAGAAGACAATGATTCTAGCCTTTGATTCACTCAACTCTGAGAAAGTCCCCTGTAACCTGGTCAATGTAACTTTTGAGTGAATTCAAAGGGAATTTTGGAGATGTACAGCAATCTTTGCCTCTCAGTTAGGGCTTTGAGTGAGGTCAACCTCTTGATGCTGAAATCTCCATGACACTTGGATTCATGGTGGCAGAAAAAAGCCCCCTCTTCAGGCACACTGCCTGCAAGACCAGTCCATGCCCAGTAGATTTGGGCTGGGGTCTTGTAGGCAGAGCTTATGCTGGCAGACTGTCCTCCATGACCAGGTTCCTATGTGACATATGTGTCAGCCGGATGAGGAGTCTGTTTTGCATACCAGCTAAGTCAGTTCTCAGCAGCACAGGACTTGTGTGCTTGTGCAATTCAGCTGTGTCCTGTTGGGAGCATCCACATGATAACTCGGTTCTGAGTACTTAGGAAATCTAAAGATTTTTCTCTCCTGGACTTTCAGAGAAATTCTGAGGTACCTGTTCCCATGCAGCTGTTACTCCAGTGGTTCATGAGTATAAAGGCATTGACCTTTTGTATCCTCCTAACCACTTTTTAGTTCAATTATTTATAACAGGATGATAAAAATTGCCATATTTTCCATTAATTTTTATTAAATAATATAATAGAAAATATAAAAAGGGCAATTTTATCAAATTTATTCAATACAATATTCAACTGGCTGAAATGACACATGCCATAGCGATGCTAGGGATAGTCAGTACAAGTGATGCTTGCAGTAAACCATTCAGTGGTTAAAATTCTGGTGAATGTGTAGTTTTAGGCATTTTTCTGGTAAGCAGAATTTCCATTGCAGGGAAAGTTGGGCAGGTTAAAAAAACTGAATCCCTTTCACTACTTTATTTCAGTTCTGTTAAAAAGAAATTATAGTGTATGGGGTTGCAGTTTCACCTAATAAACAAAACACCCTTTTTGCACATGTTCACATTTCAATTGTTCATATTTCAATTATCTGTGCTAACCCTGTGTCTATTTCCATGAGTAACTGAGAGCTGGCGTCTCTTCCAAAGCTCACTCTGAATGGGTTTCGTTTTCATTTTGCTTCAATATCACTGTCAGAAAAGAATTGGGAGACTTTCTCTACATATAAATACAGAGGGAATATATTTTGTAGTCTTTTCTTCAGAAGTATGATCTAGATAAATTTGTACATATTTTATTTCTACCCATCACAGCACAACACAACACAAGCCACTTCAATTACCTCAGCAACAAGCTAGCAATGCAACTTTATCATTTCAATTTTTCATCTTTCCTCTTTGAGTTGATGTGTGTTCTATGCAGTATATCAGCAAAATCTCATCAGCCCTAGCCTCCTTTAGGCTAATAAATCTCAGTCACAAATTAATCTCACACAAAATGAAAAAAGGAAGATCACAATGGGAAAAAGCTAATGGGTGCAGTCAGTCACTGTTGTATTTTCTGAAATACTCACAAGCCGTGAGTGCTATGGGAGTTTTCAGATTCTTCAGCCAATGTCAAACGAATCACATTGGGTTGTTGCTTTCATTTCTTCGCTGTCATGACTGGGAGCAGTGTGATCTTTATAGAGAACAACTTACTCAACCAGTGAAGCCTACTGCATCCTGATAGAAAGGGTGAAAATTGCTCACACAGCTTAAATAATGGTTATGTTCCTCAGTGAACTTGGCTATTTGGTTACAGCAGTCTTTCTTTCAGTGATACATTTTCATCATTGGGATGGAAATGTCCCTTCAAACATGAGATGGTCCAAGAGTCCTTTCCAATAAAATTGCCATAATCTCTCTCTCTCTCTCTCTCTCTCTCTCTCTCTCTCTCTCTCTTTCTCTCTTTCTCTTTCTCTTTCTCTCTCTCTCAGAACTGGGGGTTGAACTCAGGCCCTTGTGCTTGCCAGACAAGCATTTATTCTACTGAGCCATCTCCCTGGCTCCCAAAATTGCCAAAATCCTCTTAGTCTTTCAATGAGAAACTTTGTGTTTTCAGAAGTACTCTCCAGGCAAACAGTTCAATCATTAGGTATAAAGAAACAAAACACCATCTTTTGCAATCACTCTAAACTATTAAATTTCAGAAGAAATGGGGGTGGGAGGGAGATGGATCTAGACTGTTTTTCTCAGTGTCCAAAGCAGACACCAGTATTATCAGACAGTTCTGCAAATGAGGACATTAAATATGGCTTTGATTTCATCATATGTGTCTTGTTAAACATGAATGATCTGTCATGAGGATTTTGTTGAATTGGTGTTGTACAAATCTCATCATAAGCAAGGGCACAGTTTTACCTTTTAGACAAATTTTAAATTAGAGTCACAAGATAAACCTTATTTGCAACATATATTTTTAAAACTTCTACAGTAAATTTTATCACAGTGTACTGAGTTACCATTTGTTGCTCAAAGAAAAATAAGTTCTGAACATGTGCTCTAAAGCATTTTATTTTTTAAACTAATTAAAATAATGATATCTGAGGGGCCAACCTAAGTTTGTTAAAATCTTTGCAGTCACTAATTAAAAATGAGAAATAATTAAAATATAAACACATTGTACTTCTTTTTATTTTGATTCAGTATATAAAGCCATGAGATTAAATTTTCTGCTTCAATTCTTGCACTCAGGATTAGTACCTACAATTAAATTTTCTGTCATTTCTTTCTTCAGTTTTCCTATTAATAGTGAAAAATAATCCCGAGGTGACCTAAAGGAGATGGAGGTGCAAGTGTTCAGCCACTGAAGTACAATTGCAAATTTTTTTTCTCTCATTTTCCCATGGTCTTGTCCTCACTTTCCTCTGTTTTTCAACACAAAACTGAAATCTTTAGTGATAACCAATTCATTTTATCCTCTTTGTTTTAGCTTCTTGGGGTCCTTTCTTTCAATTTCATAAAGACTGAGGCTCTAGAGAATTTTAGACACTTCAAGAAGCAAAATAGCAGTAAACATTTAATACAGACCAAAAGGGTGAGAAAACATTGTAACATAGATAATTCCAGCATCCAAATGTCAGTGAATTTCTGACAGAGTGATTACATCTTTAGTCTCGAGGTGCTAACCAGTGTGCTTCAGATCCAAAATGATACACCAGTAGTTTTATAGTATATGTGTTGGGTAATGTCTTAGTTACTATTTTCATTGTTGAGACAAAATACCTGACACCCAAAGTTAAAAGAGGAAATGTCTCTTTCAATTCATGGTTAACAGAGGTTTCAAATCCTAATCAACTGATTCTAAGGCAAGTGGCCTAGCAGAGGGGCATCACAGAGAGAAGAAATAATTCATGGCATGGAAGGCGGAAGGCAGGGGGCAGGAAAAGCTGCAAGCAACAAGCAGCCCCCTTTCTGTCCTTTATATTTTATCCAGGCTACTGGTCTTTAAAGCAGGTAAAACTCAGGGTGGGCCACCCTCAATCCTAGCATAACACCATAAATCAATCCCCGGATTATGAACTCTAGATCAAGTTACCTCTGAAAACCCCACCTATGACAACATGAAGCTTTGGCGGAGCATCTAGATACAAGTCATACTAGAGGGCTTTCCTTTTATCAGCTGTCTTTATTTCAGATCTGAAACTTGAGGTCTGAAACAACAAATGATCAGAGATCTCCTTTGCTAAATTTAGAATATTACATTCTTAGTTCCATTCTCTAATCATAACCAACTACCATATGAAAGACTTTCCATACTCAGATAGAGAAAAGCCTCTTAATAGGATATCTCCAGATTCCCCTCTTTCTCGTATGTTTTCATCTAACTAAACAAAGACAGAAAATTTATCTGTGGTGTTGATTTCAATCTCCTATTATTGTTCATATAGGTTATTTCAAATTTTTAAACTAAAATATATAATAATTACTTTTACAAAAATCTTTTCATGTATTTAGATTTATAGAATAAATTCATATAATTAGCATGATAAAGATTATATATATATAAAACTTTTATACTCTTTGCAAAGCCCCATTTAGAAAATCTGTATATGTTTACAATTTAAAAAGCAATATACAAAAATTTCTATAATTTTTTCTTGCTTTGAAAAATTACCAAAATTCAGTAGAAAGAAGAAAGCAAAGAAGAGACAGGGAATCATACTTTTTTTGTCATACAAAATTTGTCAAGTCAGAGGCCAAAGGAACTCATTTTTTCTATGAGGTTTTCAAGAATTCCTCTGTGAAATAATTTTTTCTTTTAAAATTTCATTTTGATTTATTTTTTATGTTTCTTTCCCTATACTCTCTCTTTCTTTGGGGTGTCCTGTAGGGCTTTTCCCATATCAGAAATAGCTATTGTCAACACTTTTCCACTTTGGGCTCAAACTTTTAGTCAAAAGTTGTTTGTAGGCACAAACTTACATGAGTGTGCGTTACTGCATAAATTGGAAAGAAGACTTTGGGGGCCTTAGCTCTTGGACAGTGAGTATAACCCAGTAAGTTTAAGTGCAAAAACAATTTTCTAACTCATCTTTGTTTTTCCCTTTATGATAATGACATTTTACATTCAGATACCACAGCTTCTATTTTGTTGACCATCTAATGCCATCTGTACTGCAATATCCCAGCCTGAGCCATCATATCTTCTGGCTAGAAGCATAATAAAAGCCTGGTAAAAGTTCTGTTTTGCTTTTTCTCTTATGTGAGGTCCATTCTCCATACCAAAGCCTGGTGGTCTGTGTACTGGCTATTTAGTCTGTTTTCTGTTATTATAATATAATACCATTGGCTAGTGGTGGGGAACCTATGGCATGCTGCAGTCTGTTGTTATTATCATTGAAAGCTCTAAAAGATTTGCCATCACTACTGCAGACTGAATAGTTTATTATGTGTAGAGATTTATTTGACTCACAGTTCTTGAGCTTAGGAAATACAATAACATGGCATCATCACCTAGTGTGCCTTTCTGTACCACATCATGGTTGGGGGTCTCACTTGGCAAGAGAAAAAGTATGCTGGCTTAAGCCTCTTTCTTTAAAAAGCAACTAATACCATCATTGAAGTCCCATCTTTGTGACCTTGTCTAATCCCCATTACCTCCCAAAGGGTCCATGTCCAAATCCCATTAACAAATTACTTCGTGGATTATGTTTTGGAATACATGAATATTTGGAAGACACTTTCAAATCATAGCTCACGTAAATGACATCATATCTCAGCTTGCTGTAAACTCTGCAGGAAATTTTGATGGCGGGTAGAATAGTACCTCATTTCCTTTCCATATTTTCAGTGGCTTGAGCAAATCTGGCCCTTGCATTTGGTCCTTGACCAAACCTGATTGTGTTTCCTCTTTTGCCCTGCTCTGCTGTTCTCCAGCAGAGTCATCTTTCTCTCTTTTGTACCAAGCTTGTTCCTGTCTTGGAGTCTTCTTACCCACTGGGTCCCCTCCCTGAACATGTCTGTCCTGGTTATCACGTGCTTACTTTCTGTTTGCCAGTTAGTTCTCCATGTGTTATTTTCCTTGTGGACTTTCTCAGACTATTCTATCTAAAAATCATCTAATCACTTTTATCTATGACACTCATTATTTATCTAAGACATTTATTAGGAACTGACATCATATCAGTTATTTATCAATTTATGTATCTTTCTTTCTTATTCTTCAGAATGTAAACTTCATTCAGAGCTTTGTCTATTTCATTCACCTAGACTTGAAATAGTTTCTAAAACAGAATTGGTACTCAGAGAATAATAAATTAATTATCAGTGAAACATTCCTCTCCTATTACTGTCAATTTCTATATTCTACTGACTGTTCTCCTTAAAAATGTCCTACATCTGTCTTATTCCCAGTGTTTCCATTGTGTTTCGTCATTTTAATCTGATCTCTCATTCTTAGGTTCCTGTATGAGCTTCCTTATTTGCTTCTCTATGTTCATCTACATTTGCTTCTAACTTTCCACGTAAACTTGTTAAAGGAGTATTATTTTAGTTACTTTTCTCTAGTTGCTGAGGAAAAATGCCTGATACTCAGAGGTAAAGGGGGAAAGATTTATTTAGCTCACAGTTTGTAGAAGTTTCCATCCATAATCTGCTGGCTCCAAGTAGGGTGGCATGGCAGAGACCATAACAGAGAACAGTTCATGGCACCCAGAAGATAGCAAAAGCAGCAACCTCTTCCTGTTTCTTATACTGTAACCAGGCTGCAAGGATTAGTGTGCTGCTAAACCAGTCAGTAGACTGATTTAGTAATCAGCCACACTTAATCCTAGCACCCTGAATCCTAGCATTGCATCATGAGTCAGTAACACAGTCTAGATTCAGCTGCCTCTGGAAAAGTCACACCTATGACTGTATGAGTCTTTATGGGGGACATCTAGACATAAGCCATACCAAGTGCATGACCAAAGTGTCATGTAATTTTCTGATTTGAAACTTTAAAACTTGTCAACATCTTAAGGTATCTGGGTAAGCCATCTCAATATTCATTGTTTGTTATGGCTGTTCCAGGCACAGCACCTCAATTTGTTAACAAACTTGCTTCCTCTGTTGACAGCATTAACATGTTGTCCAAAAATATGTTTCCCTGGACTCAGAATACCTTTAGAGGTACAAAAATGAGAAGAATGAGAAAGAGAAAGCAAGCTGAAAATGTCACTTAAGTGCTTGGATACAACTATACCTCAATTTGGTACTAAGCTTTATTTACCAACTGGGGAGCTAGTGAATTCTTACTTTTAATTAAAGTAACCTAGTTTTGGCTGCTATCACATTGGCAAAAATATCTGGTTGATAAGCCTAGGATTTCAAACCCTTCTACAACTTAATCAAATGTTATGTCTCATCCTCATGGTAGTTTTCCACTCCTTTTCCTAAAGCATCTCTTTTCTTGATTATAATTTATTCTTTCCTGCCTCTGACTCTCTCCTGCTATTACCATGCCTGTTGTGGCTTCTCTCTTTCTTTGTGCTGAAGTGCCTCTGTATCTCCAGATTCACTTTACTTTGTTCCTTCTCCATGAAGGTTTGGGGAAGACAGCCACAGTGGTCTTTTCTTTTTCTAAATATCTCCAATTTATTTGTATGACATTTATTTGGAAGTAGCCATATACCATCTTATATTTTGCTGCATTCAATGTTTTATATTATAGTCCAGAATGCTAAAAATGTAAATGCCTTTAGGAGTCAGGGTTTTGATGTAAATGCATGAATTGGCCCAATAAGGTGACAAAACATGGCAACCTGGTAATGAGAAGGTGCACATGTGCCTACTGTTTTGAGTTAAAAATTTTAACAACACTGTGTTGGCCAAAAGAAGTATGTTGGTTGAATCTAGTCACTGGCAGCCCATTTTCCACCTCTTTCATTTATTTATAACATTTACTTTTTATGTCTTATTTGTCCAAATATATTTCAAGGACAGTGATGCCAGGAACCTTGTGTTTATAAGTCCTTTATCTCTTACAATGCCTGTAACACAATAGCTACTCAGTATGCAGCTGTTAGTGAATTGATGGTTCTGGCTGTGCTATAAGGATTATTAACTATGCCATTTCCACCATCACCCCCCACTCCTGGCTCTTAATCTGAAAGTATGTCTTAGAGAGGAGAAATCAAGGTTGGGTAGGTTTGCCTTTGCTCTCCTCTACAGGATGATCAACATCACATTCTAAGAGGAGCATCTTCTTTGAAAAAATATTTTAAAAGTTTTAAAGAGGACAAAATAACTTTCATGTTCATAGCATATTTTTCCTATATACATGATCAATTAATCATTGCAGTTTAGAAGAAGGAAAGGACTTTATAAGTCACATATTTCAGTCTTTCTTCCATTGCAGAAATGTTGTTTATGTTCCATGACAGATGGTATCTCCCTAAGAATTTCCAGCAGTAGAAGTTCAAGTCTTTGTTGAGAAAGCTCATTTCTTTGTAGAATAGCTCTAATTAGAAGTTTCTTCCTTATAGCTAGGCCAAATCTATTCCCTTAAACTTGTATTTATTGTTTTTACTTCTGTTCAACAAATATACAACATCTGCTTGTTGAGAATACACACAGGTATTTAAGAAGACAAATGAAAAGGTAATACAAATTAGTTATACTGAGCCAAACTTTTTGTATGGCAGTAACTAACCTGACTTCTTGGGAGATCCTTACAAGATACAGGAAAAGAAGACACAACCCCCACTCACTACCAGTTATGCAGTGTCTAAGTGTGGAAAGCATTTTCAATATGTAAAGTTGTACAGTACTCATAACTCTGCAAGATATCTTGAATTGTACTCAAACCACTAATTAATTTAAGTTTTCAGGAAAGTGAGACAACACTCTCCTCCACTCGGAGCAGACAGTGCTGGAACAAACCCTTCCGATTTCTGTCTGCCTGTTTTTTTCTCACCTCTTTATGGTAGGTACTGTGCCTCCCAAGTGTCTCTTACTAAGTTCTTTTCAGTGGCCTCTATTTTTATTCAGATATGTTGGGAGCCACAGAAGCTGGAAAATTGTTCAAAAGTGTGCAGGTGGGACTAGGCCTCAGTGCCTAAAGCAAAAAGGCTACCTCAGTCCTGAGATAAACATCTTGTCTAGTTAAAGTTGGCTATTAGTCACTAGGCAACCTTGTGTCATGTGTTACTAACTTTGCAAAGGTATAAATAAACATCCATTTTGTATTCCTAGTGGGTTCCTTTTGTCAACCAGGCAAATCAAGCAGCACCTAGCCCAGCTTTTGTCTTCTTCCTGTCTATCTTTTTCTCATTCCTGCCGCTGTTTCTCACTGGGTAGAACCTATCACACTGAGACCAATCGATTCCTAAACAGATAGAGGTTTTCACAGAAGCTTATTTTCCTTGATTCTTGATACCCTAAGTAATCTATTTAATCAAGGCCCCTCTATCCTATAGAAGCTATTGTGAAATGTATGATATGATAGCTGATAATGTGCCGTGGAATGATGTAACATATGATAATTTTCAATTTTATTTAACCAAGACATTTATCTTACTCATTATTCTCTTTACAATGTAGGAAGTTGGTTATGAAATATTAAGCTGCCCAAAATCTGGGTTGAGGCTTGAACTAAAGGACTAGAGATATCCTTATGAACTAATTAGAACTCTTACTCCCATAGTCATAAAAAATAGTTTTGGCTACTTATATAGGGATAATCATATAAATCCTGATCGCCAGATTTTCTTTAACAAATAAAAATTCTGGACTGAGGGCTAGTGAGATAGCTCAGTGGAATAAGCACCTACTTAGGCAAGTGCAGGGTCCAGGATTTGATCCCCTTCCCTGCTTGTTCTGGCCCTGTGCACTCTGAGCCGGCCACTGACACTGGGTGTGGTGGTACATGCCTGTAATTCCAGCACTTGGGAGGCTGAAAACAGGAGGATCATTATGTGTCTGAGCTGCATAGTGAGACCCTGTACCAAATACACTCACACAAAAAAATTCTGGACTGAATAATGGCATAGAAACAATGGTAATTCTAATCCATATGATCATACTTAGATGATACTTAGGCTTTCCAACCCACACACACTTTGATTTGGATGTTGAAACTAATGCCATGCTCATATCAAAAACACACTGAATGGTTTCCTTTTCAGACAGTGAGGCTGTCCTGAGGAGAAAGGGAAGCTTGACAAGAGGGTCTGGAAATGGATTGAAAGATCTGGGAAGAGAGACAAGCTGGCTTTATAGTGGCTGCAATGTGTGGTAGGAGGGATAGGTCCTTGCCTTGGGCTGCAACTTGCATGTTTGAATTTACTGCCCACCAGGAGGGTGGAGCACTTTGCCTTTCTTACCAGCTTGT
The DNA here is from genome assembly GCF_000260255.1 of Octodon degus. Taxonomy (NCBI): domain Eukaryota; kingdom Metazoa; phylum Chordata; class Mammalia; order Rodentia; family Octodontidae; genus Octodon; species Octodon degus. The sequence continues at coordinate 9,825,169 of NW_004524673.1, forward strand.
CTCTATGTGGGACTGAAGAAGAAGGAAAGGTAGAAATTGAAAGCTTTCAGTAGTCAAATGTAAAAATGAAATGAATTTATTATAATAACATTGTGCTTTTAGATAATGTGAAACTTTGTTGGCCAGATATATGGACTCCAAGATGAAGAACTCACAAATATTTCACTAATTGCCTGCCTTAATCTTGGCTTGCCACCCTTCATCTGACTTTCCTAACTCCTCCTATATGCTGATCTCAGCAGAAATGCAATAGTTACTCTTAAACTCTAGCTTGTCTTACTTAAATTTGTGTACATGTATGTGCACACTTACACAGAACCATGTTTAAAGAACTATTTTTACACTTATGTGTGCAGAGACTATGGAGAATTCAATTTCTTCTTTTTCTTCCTTTGGGTTAAAAGTGTATATTGATTTTGCAGAAGTGTGGCAGCAAGCTGTTAATGATAAATGAATAGAACATCTTTCCTTCTTGAGGATCTGCAGAGTTGCGAGGGTGTGGACATACTCTGCCACATATTGTACATGTCTATTATTGGTGTGAGGTGTAATTATCTAAGACTCATTTCTTCATTGATGTAGTTGGAGAAGTTTAACAGTGAATTGAAGACAGTCACAACAAGAACTCCTACGTGAATGAAAATAATATCATTCCCAATGAATACGTTCAGCATAGAAGTAGCACAGAATCATAGATCTTTCATGTTTTAGAAAAAATAAGGACAGCTTAAGGCACAAGTCTACTTATTTATTTATTTATTTATTTATTTATTTTGTTTCCACAAATCAAAAGATTTTCTTTTTCTTTTTTTACTAATTTTATTGAGAAACAAATAGCAATGAGACAGTTTCAAAACAGATTAATAGGACAGTTTCAATAATTAATACATTGCATATTGTTGTCTTCATAGTGATTATTCATAGTACAAGATGCAGACATGATATCCTGTGCAAATACTATTTGTACAAGCCTTTATTCTCATTGAATTAAGAGAAAGTAGCTGTATATCTATTCTAACTATTTTGTATATACAGATACAAAGTGGTCCTTCATTAGTATCCCCCTTTTTTGTTTAGTTTTGTCAGAGATGGGTATTCCATTGCCATTTAAATATTGTAGGTATTGAATTGAGCAAAATAATCCAATATAGTCCAGTAGTCCATAATAGTAGTGGGTTTTCCATAGGACTGGCAATGTTAGAAGTTGTTGACTTGAGCCATTTACAGTTCAGCATACTAATATGGCTTTACTTTTCATACCTCGTTATTATACTTTTCTGCTGGATGGTTAAGACCAAGATAAAGCAAGACCTACATAACAAGAAATGTAACTTTTTTATTTGAGAAAAATCAGTCAAATCCCCTGAGAATTTACCCTGAAACTCCTGTGAACTAAGCAACTTCACTGAATAGCAATATGTAACACTAGGGTCATGCTTGGAGTGCCTGTCATTCTGGTCTTCTAAATATGTACTGCTTGTCATGTCATATCAATTACTGCTATACTGTCTCTCAAGTAAATGTTTGTTTAAAAAAAGTAATAAATGAAAACATGATATAAGAAGCAAGAATGTCATAAGACTGTCCTGCTCCAATGCTGTTTATGGTTAGATTTCTAAATTTCTGTGTAAAAATTTGCAATTGTTTATTCCAATTTTTTAAAATATTTATTTAGTTATTTTTTGCTTTTTCTTCACATTCTGCAGGGATTTAAACTTTAATATATCACTACTTGATGGAAAATATCTGTTCCATGCTATGTGTAAGATGCTTAATATTGAGACAGATAGTGAAGGTAAGCTCAAATGCCTATGTTGTAGGGTAATAATATCATTAAGCTTTTCTGCTGAAGGGTTAACAACCTAAGTTTGCAGACCGAAAATTTTTAAAAAAAGAGGGGCTGTAAGGACCGACAACATTTTGGCCCTAGGCTTTCAAAGTCAGTGAGGACTCAGGATATAAGAGAACCTGTACTGAAACACCCTGTAACTCAGTGATGTCCCAAATTTTCTGATCAAGGAGATTATGGGGCGACAGAGGAAAGTGATCAAAGATGTAGAGTGCACCTAAGGAAAGTCACATGGAGAGAAAACCTTCTTTCCGACTCTCACAGAGAGCAAATTGATCAAGCAATGGCCGTGACTCATTCATATGGCTGATACTGACAAAGGATCCACAATTCTATTTATAAGGAGATGATCTGATCCTAGTTTTTCAAGAGTGTTTAAATATGTTTGTTGTTTTGGTTAGTTATATTTGCTTACTTTAAGACTCCACCTTTAGAGTGAAAAGCTCTGGGTAAATTCTGGACAAGGAAGTTGCTTCTCACTCATTTCTTACAGACAAAAAACATCAAAAATAGATTAAATTTTGTTGAGACAGAGTATGTAGAGTGATTAAAGGCATTTAAAATTAAAGCTTAGTGCAATCTTAGTAATGATTTTAAAATATTGAAATTAGAATCTGTCGGGTGCCAGGTGCCAAAGAACAGAGCAAATCACACAATTAAGTAAAGTCACAGGTAAAATACACTCCATTTCAACTAATTAATACAAGTTAAATGTATCTGTAGGGCTTGGAGATGAATTATAGTTGAGAGTGCCAACTTCAGAAGTACCCAAGACATGCTGCTTTGATTCAGTTTTCAAGGCAAGCCTTTGGCTGACTATTGTTATTTTCAAAGATTATATGCCAACGTTATTAGTCTTGCCAGTGTAAATAACAAAATATGAGAGGCTGTTAGACTCTCTTCTCCAGCACTCTTTCACTCTGCCACTTTAAAAATTCATTGATGTGTTTTTACTTAGCATTGGTATAATGTTTTATAGTGCTAGAATTTTTTGAAATTTCCTTATTAATCATCTGTAATCTCAGCATTGGAGGCCTGAGGCAGAAGGTTGCTGTGAGTTTGAGGCTAGCCTGGGTCACATAGAGCTCAAAGTGAGCCTGCACTACAAAGCAAGACCCTGCCTCCAAAAATGGTGAAGTATACATATTTTTTAATTTCCTGATTAATAATATTTTTAAAATGCCAGTGAGCTTGCTTCATCCTTTTAGGAGTCTCTCACACTTATGGACTGAGATAATAGAAGCCAATGGACTTGAGCCATGTTGTTATATTTCAATACAAGAATGAGAATTGATTACTCTAGGGTAAGGTCCGTTGTCCAGCCAGCTGGCTTATGTTCTTCTAACTCTTGTTACTTTGTTGAACTCAAGAGAATTGTTAGGTCTCTGAAAGGTGCATCTTAAATCAGTAGGAAATCAGAGAAATCAATAGAGCCCAGTACTCTTTCCAAGAAATACTCTTCAATTGATTGCCTACTGTAGAGCTGCTTTCCCAATTCACGCTTCTAGTTTTCCTAGATAATGCAGAAGAAAACTTCTATGGGAAGTTAATTGGAATTTTCATGGTGTTTAAGGTAAAATAACATCTGAAATTTCTGTGGAAGGTCTTCATTCTGACAGCTAAATTATTGGATATAGGAGCTAGAAAGCCAAAAATTTCTTAAAACTAGGAAGCTATCAGCAAAAAGGCTAGTGGAAGAGGTGATGAAAAATATCCAAAGAAGGATTTCTTGTAGTATAGATCTTGGCATTCTTAAAGTTTCAGGCAAACTTGAACCAAATAGTACAAATAATTTGCTGGGCTTTTACATAGATATGAGTTAGAAACTTTATTAATCAACTGTCCATGATAGAACATTTTTAGCTGTTTGGCAAAATGCCTTGGCAAAGCAAAAAGAATTGAGATGCTTTTGTTGACAGTTGATGTGGAATAACTTTTTTATAGTACATATTCTATCATGTGGCATAATTTGTGACTTTTCTCAAAAAACATGACAATCTATGGAGGTTTGTGTTTGTGGACTTCATCTGTAAAAATAGAAGAACTAGTTTCCATGAAAGATAAAATTCACAACTTATCAACTTTCAAATAGAAACAAGTTTCATGACTATTGTAAGAAAAATGAATGATCTAGAGTTGCTAGTGATGAGTTTCCAAACTTCTGAGACATAAATTTAGAAAACAAAAAAAGGCAGTTAGGAATTTTTGTTGCCAAAGTTAGACAGTAGTCAGAAAGAGGTCTTTAATTATAAAGGCTGTCCAAGTGCTTTCTACATGTGATGAAATTATTTCCTTATTCCCTTTTATGATTCTTAGTTGTAATAAGAATCTTCCCTCTATGTGTGATGGCTCTATCCTGTCTTCAATTACCTATCCTACCTTTGGATATGCACCCTTCCTTCAAGTCTCAACTTATATTTACCTTCTCTGTACAGCCTTCACTAATTGGTACATAGATGAGGGGTTCTCATAATTATACTCAGTCTTAATGATTCCCTTGAAAGACTCAAAGGATTAATAAAAAATGTTCTATTCATAGTTATGGTTTATTATAGTGACAGAAGAGAGATTTAAAAAGCAAAAGGAAGAGGTGCATGGGATGAAGTCCAGAAGAAGCACAGTGCAGACTTCTGGAAGTCTTCTCCTAGGGAGTCACATGAGTGAACATACTTCTCCCAGGATATGTGTATGACAACACATGCAAAGTATATTCAACCAGAGAAGTTCACAGGTGCCTTGTGGTTCAGAAATTTCGTTGGGTTGAGTCACATAGACATGAATGATTTCAATTACTCAGACCTCAGTACCCCCACCCTAAGAAAAACCAGACTCATAAAAAATATCACATTTTTAGAGTAAACTATCTGATAAGGCTGGTACTGGATGGCCAAGGCCTCAGGTATATGAAAGCATTCCCATCAGACAGACTCACTCAAGATCTTAGAGCTCTTCTCCCAGCAGCCAGCTAAGGGCTCATCCTGAGCCAGACATCAGAAGTACGGGAGGTTTCAGCAACCCAGTCCTGAAATCTGATCCCTTTTTACATAGTCGATTTATATTAGTGTTATATCCTATGGAAGTTTTAACTCCTTCTAAAATATTTTACCTTCAAGCTCAGTGATCATTTGTATGAATATTGTTATATAGCTAATTTATAGGAGGTAATTTAATCTTACCAACAAATTCAGTATTATACCATATGGATAATGGTGCAATTCAGTTTCATTCTAAAAGAAGTAAGAATTACAGAGTTTCAGGATTGTCTTTTCCCATTCACCAGATAGTGTTGTGGTAAGTAATCATTACAATTGATCATGATTTGATTATTACTGGGTCTCAAATAAAGTGGGGACAAAGCCAGTTACTGTTCTTTTCCTTAGTCTTATACTGAGACTGATTTTTATTTTATGCTTTTATATAGAGGGATCCACTTCCCCTTGGTAATTCTTATCTCTGGTAACTATTCTGCAGTACATACATACTGTATTTGTCTTATTCTTTTGGGGGTTGGGGTGTGGGCAGCAGTAAGTATGTATCAATGCAGACTGCATTTATCCCAGAGAACTTACATATATTTAGCAGTCCATAAAATCTAAGTGCCCTGCTTGAGCCTTGCCAACTATGATGAAAGGTCACTATCTTTTAGCTATTTCACACTCAATCTGTATTGAAACAGTTCAGAGGTCTAGAGTACAAAGGCCCAGAGTACAGGCCATTTCCTAGTATTTCATCCTAGCATTTCTACTGCAATTTGTATTGAGTTTTTCCAACATAGTTCACAAAAGCCTTATGATCTTTACAGTCATCTCAACCCTTGTCTTATTTCTGGAAGAGAAATTTTCCCAATCTGTATAATCTAGTTAATACAACTTTTTGTTTTGGATATTGCTTCATATTAAAAGTGAAATAATATTGTCTCGATGTCTAGATTGATGCATACACATCACTCTTAAAATACTTTCTGTTTTGTGGTCCACTGTTGTGAAATCCTCATGTATGCTGTTGCTATTGTGAACCAATGGGTTCAGTGCAGTAAGCATCTGAGTTTTGTACCCGAAATCACTGGGTCTCATGCTATGATCAGATGAGGGGTGGTGACATGTAGATGTAATATAGTTTTAATATACCCTGAAGCCTCTTCTTCATCTTAAGGTATGCTGTTTCTGTAGGGAATTCGCTTGTATCAGGTGAAGCCTACTGATTTATTCTCTTCAGAAACACATATTTGTCCTATGCTATTTAGTAGCTTTCCATCCACAGAAATGATGGTGATACTTGTTAGAACATAACACCCTGTGACATATCAATCCTATAAATGATACACTTTCTATTGGGAAGTTGTAGCATTCTTTTTTTTTTTTTTTTTTTTTTTTTTTTTTTTTTTTTTTTGCAGAACCGGGGATTGAACTCAGGCCCTTGCGCTTGCCAGGGAAGCGCTTATTCCACTGAGCCATCTCCCCTGCCAGTTGTAGCATTCTTAAGAAGTGGTGACCCTGCCATGCTGACCCCTTCCCCGGGGTGCTCTGAGACAGCAATTGAGACTGGACATGGTGGCATGCACCTATAATCCCAGCTCTTGGGACACTGTAAACAGTCAGATCACTACGAGTCCAATCTAGAAGTGAGACCTTGAACACCCTGTAAACCCTTCCCTAAAATTAAAAAGAAGAAGAAGAAGAAGGAGAAGAAGAAGAAGAAGAAGAAGAAGAAGAAGAAGAAGAAGAAGAAGAAGAAGAAGAAGAAGAAGAAGAAGAAAGAAAGAAAGAAAGAAGTGGTGACTTGAGGGAAGTGTTTTGTTTTGTTTTGTTTTGTTTTTGGTACCAGGAATAGAATTCTGGACCTTATGCTTGTCAGGCAGGCATTTATGCAACTAAGCTATCTCCTAGGCATGTCACTGCATGAGATTGTTGGATCTGGTCTCTCATCTTTCTGTTTTGCTTGCTGTTTATTTTTTAAATTAATGTTTTTATTTCTTAAAGAAAATAAAAACTAATAAGGAAAAAGCATCCATAAGAAATGATGCAGAATTTCATTAAACAAAATGATAGAAATTCAAACTTGATTATTGTATTGCATATTGTTGTCCTTAAATTAATTGTTCAGATTACCAGATAGAATGTAAAATTGGTGGAATTTATGAAAAATTAAACAGGACACATAAAAAGATTAACAGTTAACTGCTTCTTTCAGCAAAACACCAGAAATCAGCAATAAAATTATCCTAGATAGAATGTGTAAATACATATATATTTCTTCTTTCTTTCTTCTGTTTTTCTCTTTTGATTTTATTTTCTTTTATTTCTTTCCTCCTTCCCCTCATCTCAGTTGTTCCTACTCTTTGAATACTTTCTTTCTCTTTCATAGCATCTGTTGTACCTTTCAGATTTTATTTACTCTTATACTAGAGAGACATAATGATACACATGCTGGTCTGATTTATTTCACTTATGAGTATAGTCTATAGTTGCATCTATTTACCTATAAAAGACATGATTTTATCATTTATAGCTGAGTAATACTACATTGTATAAAAATACCACATCATATTTATCTATTTCTCATTTGATGGGCATTTGGGTTGTTTCCAAGATCAAAAAGGCTGAAATACTTAGGAATCAATCTAACAAAAGAAGTAAAAGATCTATACAGTACTTATAGTACTCTGAAAAAGAGATTAAAGAGGATTTCAAAAAATAAATATTCCATGCTTGTGGATAGGAAGAAACAACACAGCTTCGATGTAATAACTACTAAAATACAATTAGTATACCTCATAGATCTAGAGAATATATTTATAAAATTCATCTGGAGCCAGAAAAGACTTAGAATAACAAAAGCAATCCTTGGCAGCAGAGGAAAGGCAGGACACATCACAATCCCTGACTTGAAATTATACTACAAAGCTACCATGATAAAATGAGCATGGTAAGAGCTGGCTAAATAGTTCAGCTGATTAAAGCACCTGCAAGCAGGTGCAGGGGATGGATGTTCAATCTCTGGGCCTACTGTGCCAGCCCCACCTTTGAGACATGCTGAGATAGCAATTAAGAAGGGGTGTGGTGGCGCATAACTGTAATCCCAGCTCTTGGCAGGCTGTAAACAGGTGGATCACTACTAGTCCGATCTAGTAGTGAGACCCTGAACTCCCTGTAGACCCTTCCCTAAAATAAACACACACACACACACACACACACACACACACACACACAGTTCTTGGGGCCAGGGATATAGCTCAGCAGAATAAGTGCTTGCCTAGCAAGCACAGGGTCCTGAGTTCAGTCCCTGGTACTGAAAAAAAAAAATCCGGCATGGTTCTGGCAAAAAAACAAAAAAACAAAAGTAGAGGCAGACCTGAGGATCAATGGAACAAATTAGAAGATTCAGACACAGCTACAAACACACTCAACCATGTTATCTTTGATAAAGGGGCCAACTATGTTCACTGGAAAAAATATATCCTCTTTAATAAATAGTGCTGGAAAAACTGGATTTCCACATGATAAAGGCTAAAAGTAGACCATGTCTATCAAAAGGCACTAAACTGAAGTCAAAAGGGATCAAAGATTTAAATTTTGAAACAGAAACACTAAATCTACTAGAAGAGAAAGTAGATAGAAATCTTGAAGACATAGGGGTAGGCAGAGAGCTCATGGACAAAAACCAAACTGCATGGGAAATAGTTTAAAGAATCGACAACTGGGATCTTATTTTTTTGAGGTTTGTGCACATCAAAACAAATTACCATAGGGCTGGCCAGATAGCTCAGTGGACTAAAGTGCCTGCTTAGGCAGAGCACAGGTTCCGGGGTTCAATCCCTGGCATGCTGTGCCAGCCCCACCCCCGAGTGCACTGAGATGGCAGTTAGGACTGGGCATGATGATACACACCTGTAATCCCAGCACTTGGGAGGCTGAAAAACAGAAGGATCACTAAGAGTCCAATCTGTGTAGTGAGACCCTGTAGACCTTGTACTAAATACATGAAAGAAAGAAAGAAAGAAAGAAAGAAAGAAAGAAAGAAAGAAAGAAAGACATCAGCAACAAAGTACAAAGGAAACCCACGAATTGGGAAAAAATTGTTTGGGGAACTGTCCTCAGACAAATGACTTTTATCTGGAACACAGAAAGAATTAAAAAAAAGAAAAATCAGGTCCCTAAAATTCAAAAACCCAATTCAAAAATAGACATCTGAGATAAACACACACTTGTCAGGTGAAGAAATATATAATAAAATGTTCAAATATATGAAAAAATATTCAATAGCATTAACAATTCAAGACATGTAAATTGAACAACACTGAGATTCCATCTCACCTCAAAGAATGGCTGTCATCAAGAAGCCAGCCAATAAGAAATTCTGGAGTAGCCTTTGGCTTAAAGAAACACTTCTTCACTGTTGGTGGGAATATAAACTGGTACAACCACTATGGAAATCAGTGTGAAAATTCCTCAAAAATAAATAAATAAAATTCTAGCTGTTCTGCTTCTGAGTATTTTCCCAAAAGAACTGAAAATATCATACCACAGTGATATATGTGCACCTATGTTTATAGCAGCTTGCTGCTGGCTTTTGACATAGCAGTTTTTACTCTTCCATATACTGCTGCCATGAGATGATGTCTGAGTGGCCCAAGTCACTGGGACCAAAATAGATAATGGATTGGAACTTTTAAGCATATAAGCCATTATAATCAGTATAAGTTGATCAGGTCAGGTATTTTGTAACAGTGATGAGAGTAGATTATTATGGTGAGAAAACCAATTTTTCAATTATGCAAATATTCTTAGAAACCAGTGTTCTTGGGTGCTTCTCTTATACTTCTCATGCATTTAGCTCAGAGGAAGAGATGCACATTCCACTCATCTAGGAAGACTGCCACATCCTTTTTTCAGGCTATAAACTTATTTTTGTTGATGATTTAATTTATATAGAAAATTATTAAGTAGGGGCCAGGGAGATGGCTCAGTGGATAAAGCACTTCCCTGGCAAGTGCAAGGGCCTGAGTTCAATCCCCGGTTCCACCAAAAAACAAAACGAAACAAAAAAAAAACTGGGCATTAAAAAAAAGAAAATTATTAAGCAGGTTGGAATTGGTAGCATCACAGCTAGGACAACACAACTTCCTGGATTCTGAAGACTTGTCTGTACAGTATCCATAAAAGGGCTACTGTAACAACTCTTATACCAAGTTAGTCTTTCTTCTATAGGCAGGGAAGGAGAGCTGAGGGACATTGAATTTCCCTTAAGTTGGTTCTCCAACATTAACATTTATAACTGATTTAGAAACTTTGAACATTATCTGTTTGAAAGACACAGAAAAGTGTCCAGACTTCATACAACTTCCCTCGAGATTTCAGGTGGGAGGCCTTTTTAATATTTTCTTGTCTCATCTTCACTTGCTGCAGTCATTTGATGTGCCTGTTATGAAGTAATTTGTAAACCAATCCCCAAAGATAAGTGGATTTTAGTCATTTTCATTTTCATGATTGCAAATTTATAATTTCAAGGAAGAAAGTGCTGGATTCAGAGGTCTCAATCATGCCATCCTCTACAATTTAATTTCACAGCTTTCTTTCCATAACTATGTTAATCAAAGATCTTTTTCTAAATCTAAGACTTTTTCTTACTGTAGCTGGGTTACATGGAATTTTGCCTTTGTTTTACCAATTCCTTTCCAGTTGTTAGCTTTACATATCTACCATATTCTGCTTCTTACAAGTTTACATACAGTAAGAGTATGGCATCATTCTAAGGGATTAGCACTTGAATCCTTGAATTAGGTTCACACATATCTGAAGAAGGGGAGTAGACTTAGAAAATTCTCCAAATGACTCAGGTCTAAATCATCTTGAGGAAAAATAAAACATTATGTAGCATTTTGAGGTCCCCAAACAATAACTGTAATTTCACATTTACTTTTAAGGTTCTGCAAAAAAATTTTTTAGCTTACGTTTTCATTTGTCAGAGTGTTTTGCAGAACAGTTGTTCTTTACTATATTGCTTATTGCCAAGTGCTTGGATATTTTAATACAAGACAATGATCTGCTATGAACCCATTAGACTGCAAGATTGTGGAAAGCAGACATACTATCTTGTAAAGTATTATTGCCCCATTTCCTAATGCACAGCACTTGCTCTGTAGTACAAAGTTGATAAATTTATTGCTTGATGAATGGAGTTAGTACCTCATAGTTAGTGCCAAAGTCTGTCCTGGGTACTCTCTGCATATTAATTCATTTACATGTCACAAAACACTGTTAAGTAGACACTATTATTGACTCCATTTTATGGCTGAGGAAATAGAGGCATGGAGGATTTATTAAACCCTCCCAAGGTTACACAGCTAGTGAGTGACACTCTTATTCACTATGCCAATCTATCACTTTTCCTAACTCTGTGTCTTGGGTATGCTATTGAGATTAGGGAACAATATGGCTTTGTCTTCCTGGCATGTCACAATGCAGATCTTTAGTGATCTTGGGTAGAACTAAGACTTCCAAAGTAGGGTATGTTGTAAGCAGATATTTTATCAAAAGATATTTTACCAACAGGCAAAGCTTCATACTTCTACTAAAAAGCTTTGTAATTTATTGTTAATTATTGGTTAAATGCATGCATTTTCCTTAAAAATTATCACATTAAAATGGTACAATAATTGAGCCTATCTCCTGTGCAGTCACTGTTCTTTGGTTATATTGCAGGGACATCTCACTTGCCAGCAACCCTGCTGACCATGAAGTTACAGCCTGGGGAACAACTAGTTGCCAGTGTCTTAGGCAAAAAAGTCATAGCTGTGGGTTAATAGTGCAATGAATGCATAATGAAAAGACTTTTCAGAATGCACAGAAGACTGGCAACAGACTGCTTTGGGACACAGGAAGGATGCTGAGGGACAAAACGTAGTGAAGAATCAGACATTTACACTAAAATAAGTAAACTAGGGGAACAGAAAAAAGAAAATGGAAAAAGACAAAAACTAGCAGGCCCAGTAGTCTTAGATAGAAGGAGCCTGCATTTATTTGTGAAGCCAAAAGAAGGTTGCACATGGTATGATGTTGAAGTTGGACTAGGAACCCAACTGATTTCTGATTTTGTATGCTTCAGTTGTGCCTCAGAGCTGATATGTTGGTGTAGAAGTTATCAATAAATAAGATAGTTAAAAGCAATCAATCCAGTTTTTCAAAGGATTATTTTGCTACTTCAGGTTCAAGGCCATCTGTACTCATAGTTCTAGTGTTTTTTTTTTTTCTTTAAATACTTAAAATTAAGCCAGACTTAGTGAAGTGCGCTTATAATATCCCAGCACTCTGAGAGGCTGAGACAGGAGGATGACAAGTTCAAGCCCGGTCTGAATCATTCAGTAAGATCATGCCTCAAAAGTAAATAAATAAATAAATAAATAAGGATTTGGATGTACCTCAGTGCAGAGAACCTAGGTTATATTCCCCAGTAATGAAAAAAGAAATTCACTGTTGTCTTTTTAAACTACTACCAAAGGATCAAGTACTGTAATCTATCTAATAAAAATTATACACATTTACCCATTCATTTATCATTCAGCATTTATTTATACAGTCCCTGTATTAAATACATAAATAACTAAAGCCAGAAACGTAATAGGAATTTAGAGTTCTGCTATAAAAATGCAGCTACTTCACTTTTTTTTTTTTTAATTTAGTACAGGGTCTACAGGGTCTCACTACTCAGATCAGACTCATAGTAATCCTCCTGTTTTCAGCCTCCCAAGTGCTGGGATCATAGGCATGTGCCACCACCCCCAGTCTACAGCTATTTCACTCTAAAGGTGCTTGTTATAAAATGTAGAAAATTTAAGAAAACACTTTGAGTTCATACAGATATAGCTCTTAATTCTGAATAAAGTCCATCTTTTCACAATTTCTGGTTATGCTTTCTGCTGCTCTAGGCCAAAGCCCTTTTATCCAATTTTCTATTCATAATTCAGACAGCGTATTTATATGTGAAGTTCCCTCTGAAATCTAGGACAGTCTGCTTGGGCAACATACTATGGAGGATCATGTATGGCTAAGTCTGTGTAAGTCTTGATATTTAAAAAGAGGGGAAGCCAAAGGAAAGTGAGAATTAAGACTCAACTTGGAAAAAGTGGATTATGCATAAAGCTATAGGCAGGGGGCCAGAATGTGTCTTTGAGTTTATTATATATTTTGTATACTAATTCCTTTCTCATTAATGTGGTTTGCAAATATTTCCTCCTAATCTATAGATTGTGCTTCACTCTTTTTTTTTTAAGGAGCTTTTTATTTTGATGTCTTATTTGTCTATCTTTGCTTTTGTTGCCCATGATTTTGGGTTCTAAGTTAAATCATTATTTTTAGACTTATTTTATGTAGTGTGCCATGTATACTTTCTTCTAGGGTTAACTTCAGGCCTTATGTTAAATTATTTAGTCTATTTTAAGTTGATTTTTGTGTGTGATGTGAGGTAAGGGTTTGATTTCATTTTTTTAACATATAGATATATTTGGTTTTCCCAACACCCTTTGGTGAAGAGTCTGTACTTTTCCTATTTTATGTTCCTGGCACCTCTGGCAGAGATTGGTTGGCTGCAGATGCAGGGGTTGTTTCCTGGTCTGTCTATTCCATTCCACTGGTAGATGTATCTATTTTTATGGCAAGATCATGCTGCTTAAATCATTCTCACTTTGCAGTATGTAATTTTAAAGCTGATAGTGTGATCCTTCCACTTTTGTTCATTTTGTCCATGAGTGCCACAGATATTTTTTGTTTCTTTGTGGTTCCAAGAGAATTTTAGGATTTTTTAAATATATCTATAGGAAATGATATTGAAAGTTTCATAAGGATTTCCCTGAATATATATATATATATATATATATATATATATATATATATTCCCATTTATTTGTGTCTTCTTCAGTTTCTATCATTAATATTTTATTACTTTCAGTATACAAGTCTATGACCTCTTTGGATAAGTTTATTTCTAAGTATTTCATTTTTTGGTAGCTATTCTAAATGGGATTGTTGTCTTGTTTCCTTCTCTCAGAAAGTTAACTTTCAAAGTAAAATGCTATGTTACTTATTTTTTGCTTGTTTATTTTGTATCCTGCAACTTTGCTAAATTTGTTTTTTATGGATATAAATATTGATATTTTATTGAATTTTAATTTTTATGTTTTAAAAGTAACACACAGGATAGTTGTATGATTTTTTTTTTCCTACAAGTGACTTCAGTTTATTTTTCTGTATGGCAGAGAATACTACATTACAAAAAATCACAACATTTTCTTTATCCATTCATCTGTTTATGGACATATATTTTTATTAAGTTTATCAAAGATCAATAATTATATAGTACATTAAAATTATAAAAATTTAAGATGCAGACAGAGTGGATATTAGAGAAATATTTCTGAAATGAATATATAGCATGAGATTAATAATAGGTTGCACATTGTAAATAAATTATTGACAAACTTAAATGAATATAACAATAAAATTATCTAAAATAAAGATGAAGAAGAATTTATAGATCAGTCATATAATATTTCACTCTGTGCCAAAATCAAGAAGCTTATATTCAGTTCTAATGGCTTTTGGTGGATTCTTCAGGTATTTTTATATCAATGATGGTGTCATCTGCAAACAAGGACAGTATATATTTTTCTCTTTTTTTTCTGACTGACATGATGGGTTCTGGAAATCTGAGGTATCACTCTATTCTTGCTCTATCACTGGACAAAAATAGTACTTGGTTTGAGAAATTCCTAATTCCTGTTGTATGATATGGTTCAGAATGTTTGCATGTAGGAAGAACCTTTTACTTCTTATTGTTATTTTCTAATTTTATTGTTTGTAACATGTGCACTGCTGAGTTTGTTGCTTTTTTACTTTGCAAGGGTCTTAAAAGCTGTATCAGGCAGGCCATATAGCTCAGCGGAGTAAATTGCCTGCAAGCAGGCACAAGGGCTGGGGAGTCGATCCCTAGCCTGCCGTGCTGCCCCACCCACCCTGGGGCGCACTGAGGTGGCAGTTGAGACTGGGTGTGCTGGCGCTCGCCTGTAATCCCAGCACTTGTGAAGCTATAAACAGGAGAATTACAAGGAGTCCAATCTAGTAGTGAGACCTTGAACTCCCTGTGGATCCTTCCATAAAATACAAACATAAATAAATAAATAAATAAATAAAAAGAAAAAATGAAAAGCAGCGTCCACTGTCCTTGTCAGTGTCATGCCTCATGTACCTATTAAGTACAGCAGCCATTCGGTAGTCCAGTGCTACCTTCTACTTGTGCATCATCCCAGCTATTACAGGTGAAAGCTCCAGAAACTGTCCTAGAGTGCATGTCAGGATTATTGCCATGTCTTTATTCATCTGACTGGCAGACCCTTATTTGTTTCAATAGATGACTCTTATACTTTTTAACTCCTTGAACTTGGGGAGTTTCACTTTTTAGGAGGTTCTCCCTCCTGATTTGGTTAGTTCTAGTGTCTAGTACAGTACCTTGCACACCTCGGAAGATCGATAAGAACATACTGAGTGACTAAATGTCATCATCATCATAATTATTATTAGTATTATTTTGCGGAACCAGGGATCGAACTCAGGCCCTTGTGCTTGCCAGGGATGCACTTATTCCACTGAGCCATCTCCCCAACCCCACATAATTATTTTTAAATTAGCCTTTATTTTAATGAAGTGAAACAAAAATTAGAATGAGAAAGTTTATAGAAATAAGGAAGCATTACATAGAACGATACAAAGTAATAATAATAATTATTGTTAACAAACTAACTACCAGCAATTGGCTCCCAATTATTTCCAGACAGGTTTCTGGAACTCCAAAATTTGGTCCCGAGAGTTGCCCTGCTCTTGCTTCTCTTGATACACATTCTTTTAGATCGGTTCCCTAAAAATAGGATACTCTTTTAGGAGCTGCCATGCTCGGGAAATAAAATATGTGTGTGTGTGTGTGTGTGTGTGTGTGTGTGTGTAGGATGGAAGTGTAGTAGGAGAGAAAGCTGAATAAATACAAGGGAGTATGTTACTTAATGATTCCATTTGCAACAAACACAACTGGTTCTTCATGGGTATTAATGGAGATGCCAATTAAAACTACTGAATGTTGGAGGGCGGGCCAAATAGCTCAGTGGATTAAAGCACCAGCAAGCAGGCACAGGGGCTGGGTCTTTGACCCCTGGGCCTCCTTCGCCGCCCCCCTCCCCAAGGGCTCACTGAGACAGCTATTGAGAATGGGCATGGTGATGCGCGCCGGTAATCCCAGCTTTTGGGAGGCTGTAAACAGGTGGATCACAAATCCAATCTAGTAGTGAGACCCTGAACACCCTGTGGACCCTTTCCTAAAGTAAAATAAGATAAAACTATTGAATCTTGGAACAGTTTCTCAAGGGGAAGGTGAAAGAGGGAGAGGGGTGGGTGGGAGAGGGAGGAAAGGAGGGAGGGAGGAAGAGAGGGAGGAATGGAGTGAAAGCAATTCATTTTCTGACTTTCTCGTGCCTTTCATTTCCTGTTGGTTGGAGTGTTCTCCAGTGGATGTACCTTCCTTCCATTTCTAGGTTGCATTAGGGGTCACATTAGCTCCTTCAGGTGTTGCTACAGAAGCTACTGTGAGTCCAGTGTAGCTACTACACAGGTGCTGTACCTGACGGGTCTTTTGTTTTCACATTTATCATTTCCAGTATTCTTTCTTTTTTATTCTCTTTAGTACCGGAGATTGAACTCAGGACCCTGGGCTTGCCAGGCAAGCGCTCATTGTACTGAGCTACCTCCCCGGAGCCCTATTTATTTCTTTATCGGGAATTTATTTTCCATTTGGTGTTACTTCCTTTTAACACCAAAGGTGTTTCTTTTTTTAACACTTTGTAGGCCAGTTCTGTTTATCAATGTTTTATTATTATTATTATTATTATTATTATTATTACTATTATTATTATTATTCTTGGAATGTTGCTTTTTCTTGTTCATTTTTAAAGGTTAGTTCTGTTGGAAATAGAAGTAATTTTGTTGTCTTTGCATAATTTGTCTACCTCTATACTTTTAGGTGAGAAATCAGCCAGTATTCATATTATCCATCCCTTTACATGATTTTCTCTTTCTGCTTTCAATTTTTTCTGTCTTTATGTTTATTAGTTTGATATGTCTAGATATAAATGTCTTTGTGTTTATCTTAACTGGATTTTATTGAGCTTATTGGGTATACAGTTTAGTATTTCCCATCAAATTAGAATGAAGCCTATTGTTTATTTATTTTTTTCTGTCCCTTTATTGCCTTTTTCTGGGCTTCTCATTGTTCATATTTTGGTGTATATAACATTAATCCTTGGGTCTCTGAAGATGTATTTTTAAAATTAATTATTCTTCCTTTTCATTTAATTGGGTAATTTTTATTGTTTTGTTGCTCATTGATACTTTATTTTGTCATCTCAAATATACTATTGAATTCATGTAGTGAATTTTTATGTTGATTGTTCTATAATTTACATTTTAAAAATATGGGTTGTATTAGTTATTGAAGCATGGGGTGGGGAGATGGCTCAGTGGAATAAGTGCTTCCCTGGCAAGTGCAAGGGCCTGAGTTCAATCCCCAGTTCCAAAAAAAAAAAAAAAAAAACATCTAGTTATTGAAGCTTTATTTGTTGAACATATATATATATATATATATATATATATATATATATGCCATCCTCTCATACTTTGCAACTTATTGTCTGATAAATCCAATATCTGCATCCAAGTATGCCAGAATCCATTCAGTGTCAATTTTTATTGAACATGTCCTTCTACCTCTAGCTATGGGTCACACTTTCTTGTTTCTTTGTACCTTGTAATTTTTGGTTGAATGAACAGTGAATTCTTTAGCATGTTTGTATAGCAATTTGGGATTTGGGAGTTTGGTTTATTTGAAGGTATGTTTTTTAAACTGTGCTTTGTTTTGCCCTTATAAATTGCCTGGACTTAATCTATCTTAATCTTATTTAGTGGAATCTGCTTTGCTATGTGCAACCATTATGTCTCTGCACCATTTATTTATTATTTTAAATTTTTATACAGTCTTTATAGATGCTCATGCTTGTCTACATAGCTTTATTTTCAGCTTAGTGGTCAAATAATGACGTAGGCAGAGGTTACACTCAAGCACTTGGAGCCTGTAGGGCCTCAAACTTCCCTGAGATTGAAAGTGCCTCCAAAATTCAGTGATTGTAAATTCTTGTGTTTGCCGCCCCCTACTGGGCTTTCCCCACTGCATTTTGCAAACCAGGGATGTGTGAAGAATTTATCTTGCTCTTTTTTCGTTTAACATTGTTTTTTTTTGTTGTTGTTGTTTGTTTGTTTGTTTGTTTTTAAAGAATATGAAATTGTGAAAAAAGAAAGAAAAGAAAAGCATTAGAAAAGATACAAGATTTCACTAAATAAAGTAATAGGAATTCAACAATGGTTGCTGTATTGCATGAAGTTATCTTCAAATTAGTTGTTTATGTTACCAGATATAAACATGCAAAAGTGGTTAAAACAACAAAAAAAAGTTATAAGAAATTAAAAAGAAAATAAGTAATAGAAATTAAAAAATGAAGCACTAACTCTTTTTAAAAGACCAGCAGAGAACGGCAATACAGTTATTCAAATTAGCCTCTGTATATATACATAAATATATCATGTCCTTTCTCTCATCCTAGTTTTACTTCCCATTGGACACATTCTTTCCTTGTACCTGAGGAATGAATAAAAAAGATGTGGTATTTTTATACAATGGAGCATTAATCAGCTATAAAAATGATAAATTTGAGGCTTTTGTAGATAAATGGATGCAACTAGAATCTGTATTGGTAAGGTAGATATATCAGACACAGATGTGCATATATCCTATTGTCTTGCTAGTGTGAGAACCTGAAAGAGTAAATAAAATCTGAAAAGATATCTTCCTCCTTTGTAGTTCTCTCTCTCTCTCTCTCTCTCTCTCTCTCTCTCTCTCTCTCTCTCTCTCTCTCTTTTTGTGGTACTGGGGATTGAACTCAGGACCCTGTGCTTGCCAGGCAGGCACTTATTTTACTAAGCTATCTCCCCAGCCCTCTCTCTTTTTGACGATAGGGTTCACCACTGAAGCCAAATGTGGTTATAACTTTAGGCTAGGAGTGAGGCAATTTTCTCTTACATTATACGATTACTGATGCCCTCAGTTTTGAAAAAGACATGAGTCAGCAGACTGCCACCGTTCACACCCAGAATGACCAGTTTGGAATGCAAATAGGTGCTTTTCCAGCAAGCCCTAGTGTGGTAAAACCACTCTTCTGGGTGGAGGTGAGGCAGTATGCAAGCTACCCCAGGCAGCAACCCATTCTCACCTACAGCTTTTTTCAAGAGTAAATGCTTTCCATTGTATTTTCTGGTTTAGTCTATTACAGAGCCCTAGAAGAGCTCGTCCTCCTCCTCTTCCTCCTCATCCTGGTTCTCTTCCTCTTCTTCCTGTTCCTCCTCCTCTTCCTCCTTCTCTTCTTCTTTGATAACTTTGACTCATTTTAGACTTTTACTGCCAAGATTTGCTGACCTCTTTACACTGCTACAGCTGGAATTTTTTTCTCTGCCCAGAATACTTTTTTTTGCCTATTGCATTATTTTTGATAATTTTGTCTCACTTTGTTTTATGAAAGTTAAGAATTGAGTTTTGCTTTATGATCTAGTATTAAGATCATGTTCAATAGTGAATTAATCTTGTATTTCCTAATTTGACATATAAATTATATTTCATTTTATTTCTTTCATATTATTTTATTTGACATTTTCTGGTTTTGTAATGGTAATAAAGTCTTGACTGTTTTACATTGGTTTGTGTTGTATGCACGTGTGTGTATGTGTGTGTCAAATTTTATGTTTTAAATGTTACTTAGAAAATTTAATAGTTTTTCTGGTGCTTAATAATTGAATCTTTAGACAATATAATCTATATTTTTATATTCTTAGTATTTATTCGTTTCTACGATAACCACAATTATTATCTTTTTTGTGATTTCTGCTCTTGTCGCAAGTCAGTTTTAATTATTAGCATTTTCTTAGTGTTTACATTTTTACTACTAGCTTGTGTTCATAATATGAGCAATGATATTCAACAAAATTCTGTGAGTATAAATACACAAGTGAGATAATAAAGTTACTGTACATTCCACATTGATAATTTTTTCCTCTCCAGGTAAATTTATCATTTCTATAATATATTATTATGTATTATTTATATATGTATTCTAGTACTTTGTCACTTTTTCCCCAGTCATTTTTTGATTGGCTAAATGGGCTATCTAGTACAGTACTCACAAAGAACCCAAAAATGCTTATACCAGGCACATTTATGTGTTCAACTCTTTGTCTGTCGCTTTGTATCTACATTGTATATGACTAGATGCACACTGAATCCTTGTTTCACACTGTCTTGTCTTTCTTTAGATTTGTCCTACTTCTAGCATTATGCATTTTGGGAAAGAAAGTTGAGTTCTCTAAATTTTCTATTCTGTCTAGTCAAAAGTTGTATCTTTGTCTTCATAGGTTAGTACGCTTACTAGTATATATTTTATTATTCACCATTCTCAAAGGTACATAGTAACTCTTTTAGATGAATAACCAAGAAGCTTTTCTTTTCTTTTTATTTATAATTATGTGTTATAGTAGATAATGATTACATTTTCTGTGGGGCTTGGTACATGTACATAATACACTTTAATTCTTTTTTAACCCCTTTTTCCTTCCCTCCCTACCTTCTCCATCCATCTCTAGATCCCGTTCCTCTTTTTTGACACACATTTTCATTGCACGTTTACATTTTGTGGAGTTGGTACATGTACATAACATCTTCATTCCATTTTTCATCTTCTTCCTCCCCTTCCATCCCCTTCATTACTTGATGATCTCTCCTTTGAGAAAGATCTATCTTTTTACCTCCTATTATCTGTCTTCTGTTTTGTTCTTTATGTATACTTTCAGTTTCTCATATGAAATAAACCATGTGATATTTAGGCTTGTATGTTTGATTTATTTCACTTAACTTTGTAGTCTCAAGGGATACCCATTTTCCTACAGATGATTCCACTTTATCTTTCTTCTCTGGAAGATTAAGTACTTTAATATATGTCAGAACTACATTGTCTTTCTCCATTTATCTGTTCATGGACATTCAGTCTGTTTCCAAGATTTAGCTATTAAGAACTGTGCTATTATTAATATAGATGTGAATGTATCAAAGGAATGTGATGTCTTTAACTCTTTGGGGAAGATAAAGAAGGGTAATAGCTGGATCTAATAGACTTTTAATTTTAGTTTCTGAGGAATCTCTGTACTGATGTACACAGTAGTTGTATTAGTGTACATTCTCACCAACTATGTAGAAGTGTTCCTTTTTCTCTGAAGCCTTGTCAACATTTATTATTTGATTTCTTGATAATAGCCATTCTTTGGGGGATAATATGGGTTCTCAATGTTGTTTTAGTTTATATTTCACTAATGGCCAGTGATTTTGAACATTTATTCATGTATTTATTGGCCATTTGTATTTCTTCTGTGAAGAGTCTTTTTGTTTTGCTTGCCCATTTTTTATTAGGTTTTCATTTGATGGTGTCTAATTTTTCAAATTCTTTATATATTCTAGATTAGTCTTCTGTCTGAGAAATATCTGCCAAAAGTTTTCCCCATTCTATAGGTTTTCTTCCGAGTCTGTTGATTGTTTCTTTTGGTGTGTAGAAGTTTGATTTGATATGATACTGTTTGTTGATTCTCAGTTCTATTTTCTGTGCATCAGGGATTCTGTTCAGAAAATCCTTGCCTACACCTATGATTTCAAGTGTTTTACCTACGTTTTCTTCCAGTAGGTTAAGTGTAAATTTTAACATTCAGTTCCTTTGATCCATTTGATTTTAGTATAGTACATGGTGAAAGATCTCATTCTACATCAATCTTTAGCATATGGATAGCCGATTTTCCCAATGTTATTTATTAAAGAGGGTATCGTCCCTCTATATGTATGTTTTTGACCTCTTCATCAAAGATTAGCTAGTTGAATATACTTGTGATTGTTCTTGAATCTTCCATATTGTTTTATTGATCCTTATGTCTGTTTTGTGACATTACAATGCTATTTTTATGATGGTAGCTTTATAATATGACTCCAGATCTGGGGTTGATCTTTTTAACAGGATTGTTGTTGCAATTCTTGGCCTCTTCTGGTTCCATAAGACTTTTAGAATTGTTTTCTATAATTCTGTTAAGAATGCTCTTGAAGTTTTTATTGGGATTGCATTAAATTTATATATCAGTTTTGGAAGTATGGCCATTTTGATTGTAATTAGTTCTCCCTGCCCAAGAACAGGGGATATCTTTGCATTTTCTGATGTTGTCTTCAAATTCATTTCTTTAAAGAGCTGTAGTTTGCATCAAATAGTGTTTCACTTTCTTAGTTTATTCCTCAAGTATTTTTTTTTTTTTTTTCGGAAGCGGGGATTGAGCTCAGGCCCTTGCGCTTAGCAGGGGAAGCACTTATTCCACTGAGCCATCTCCCCGGCCCTCAAGTAATTTTTTGATACTATGGGTAAATTGGTTTTTTTCTCCTAAATTTGCTCTCAGTGAGTTGATTTAGTACATAAGAATGCTGCTTATTTTTGCATCTTGCTACATTACTGAATTGGTTATTAACTGTAAGGTTCTTTTTATGAGTGTTCTTAAATCATCAGTGTAGAATACCATGTCATTTGCAAATAATGATTATTTGACTTCATTTCCTATACATATCCCTTTTACTTCTTTGTATTGTCCAATTGCTCTTGCTAATGTTTTGAGTACTATATTGAACTGGAATGGTGGTAGTGAACATCCTTATCTTGTTCTGGATTTTAGGGGGAAAATTTTAGTTTTTCCTCATTTAATATGGTGCTGGTGGTATGTTTGCTATAAATAGCTTTTTATAACTGAGATGAGTCCTTTTATACCTTCAGCGTTTTTATCACAAAAAGATGTTGAATTTTTGACAAAGGCTTTTTCTGTGTTTATTAAGATGATCATGGTTTTTTTTTCGTCATTGCTACTGTTTATGTTATGTATTACATTTTTGGTTTAAACTTGTTGAGCCGTCCTTTGATCCCTAGGATTAAGGCTACTTGGTCATGAAGTGTGATCTTTTGGGTGACTTGTTGAGGATTTTTACATCTGTATGTATTAAAGAAATTGGTCTATAGTTTTTTTTTTTTTTTTGTTAGATCCTTGTCTGATTTTGGAATCATGGTAACGGTAGCTTCAAGGTTGACTGTGGGATTACTCTGTCCCTTACAATATTATTAAAAGGCTTGGGAGTATTGAAATTGGAACTCTCTTAAGTTTTCATACAGTTTAGCAGTGAACTCTTCTGAACCTGCATGTTTTTCATTTGGTAAGTTTATATTACTGATTCAATTTAATTCCCTATTATTATTACTTGGGATATTTATTTATTTATTTATTTTTTATTTTAGTAAGGATCTACAGGGTCTCACTACATAGATCGGACTCATAGTGATTCTCCTGTGTTCAGGACTACAGGCGCGCACCACCATGCCCAATCTCAACTGCCATCTCAGTGTGCCCTGAGGGCAGGGCTGGCATGAGATGCTGGCAATCAAACCCCTGCCACAGTGAGCAGATACTTTAGTCCACTGAGACCGGCCCTAAATTTTTATTATTTATTGGTTTATTTATTTTTATTTTTGTGGTACCAGGAATTGAACTCGGGACCTTGCACTTGCTAGGCAAGTGCTTATGCCACTGAGCTATATTCACAGCCTACTTGGGATATCTAAATCTTGCTTTTGTTTTATATGGATCTTGGAATCTATTTTTTTTTCTGATTTTTCAAATTTACTGGTATACAGCTTTCTGAAGTAGTTGTTAATAATATTTGATTTCACCAGTATTTGTTGTGATTTCATATTTTCCACTTCTAATTGTATTTACTTGGGTCTTTCCTTTCATTTTTTGTTAGATTGGCTAAGAGTTTGTCAATTGTATTTATTCTTTTGAAGAACCAACTCTTCATTATTTCTTTGTGGGTTTTTATTTATTCTTTGTTTCAACTTTATTAATTTCTGCTTGATCTTTATAATTTCATTTGTTGTACTAATTTTGGGCTTTGCATTCTTGTTTTTTCTAGGACCTTGAGATGTACCATTAAATTACTTATTTTAGTTCACTCTGTTTCTAAGATATATGCACTCACAGATATAATTTTCCCTTAAGGACTACTTTCACTTTGAATTCTCCTCCTGCTGATATGAGACAAAGTGACTTTTCTGCTAGTTATTGCCTTTATCTTTCTTTTAGGGTGTTCATTGCTGCCTATTTTAAAAGTTAAAGCCTATATTTCTCAGACTTCCTTACAACAAGACTCTGAGTGTGCCCCAGATGTCATTCAGCAAATGTGCCCCTTTGGGCATCCAACATGAAGTAAGAAGCACAGGTTTTCTCTGCAGGTGCCACAGGGGAAGCATTTGTTGTTTTGTAGTAGTGACAACATGGTAGTTATAATGGGGCTGATTGTGGACATCTGTATTTTAGTGATGTGTTATAGCAGCAGCTTGGGTCCTCTTGATCTTAGCAGAAATGGTTTGAATTTATCAGCTGGGACAGTAGCTTCTTAATTCTCTTGAATTTGAATTATACCATAGAAATCAATTCCTGTGTTGGACCAGTAAAACAAGATTTTTCTGATTGTCTTGAATTCAGAACTAAAGGCTGTTTTCCAGCCTTGGCTTACAAACTTTTATAAACTCTGAATTCCCTGCAGTTCATCTCCATCTTTTAGGATGATCAGGATGGTTTCTGATATTTGAAATTACAGTTTGACTGATTGATTAGCTCATTTCTATATATAGAAGGAAATGTCACCTAACCAGTGAAGGATGGAACTAGAATTTAATCCAAGTTTGTCTGATTCCAGAGGCTTTCATAATTGATCACAGATATGAGACACTTTTATAGAGTTTACTAAGTGCCAGTTGCTGTTCTGAACACTTTAAATTTGTAAATTTGCCAATTTTCACAGTAATTCTATGAATGAGGTTTTTAAATTAATTGTTATCTCAATTATAAATATTGGGAAGTTTCACTATAGGCTGGGCAGCTTGTCCAAGCCACACAGATCTACTTCTAAGTCCACATTCCAATGGTTGGGCTATCTTCATTTCAAAAATGAGGGTTAGCTGGGTGTGGCGGTGCACATAATAAACAAATCCCAGCACTCTCTGGGACTGAAGCAGGAAGATCTCAAATCCAAACAGCCTGGGCAACTCAGCATGACCCTATCTCAAAATGAAAGGTAGAGAATGGTCTGGGAATATAGCATAGGACAGAGTTCTGAGAATATAGCTTAGCTCTGGCCTTGAGTCCAACCACCAATATCAAAAAAAGAAGTTTACCTTTATTTTACATTAAGAAGGGCTTTTAAAAATAACTTGAAGTTCAATCTTAACTAAGAAGTACAGGTATTGGTTTTAAGTATTATTTTTATACATTAAGTTAAGCCATATTCAAAACCTTCCCCCAAAATATTCTGAAGAGCTCTTTAGTGTATTGTCAGTGTAATTGAAATGGCACTGAAATTGAATGTCAGAGAATTACAGAATCATAAGATTAGAAGAGGGCATATTAATTATCTAGTTTAAAGACTAGAATTCTCTCTATAAATTCTTTGCCTATTTATCAGTCAGCCTGGGAGGCTCAGTATTTTCCTGTTCAGCCAGTTTATCTTCAGCCAAGGTATATTTGTAAATTCTCCTAAGATTGGGCAAAACATGGATTGTTAGCACCCATATTAATTAACCACCAATAAATAAACATTGGCTATGATTTCTGTGCCACAGATGGCTATTTAAAGATAGTTATGGCTCCTGGAATCTTACCTCCTTTTTAGGTAACCTACTTCCTATTCCTCCACACTGTGTCAGAATTCCAATTTCTCTGAATTTATTGGAACTAACCACAAATTTAAAATTGGATGGTTTTGGTAACAAGCAAGGCAAAACCTCACCACCCTTTGGAAATTGTATCTCTGAGGAACTGCACTGTAGCCCCGAATCAGATTGAAATTAGTCAGTTAAACTGGTGATGTTTTTGACTCACTGTTTTAGGATTGCCTTTCCTTCTGTTTCTCTTTGCAGCTCTTTCTTGCTTGCTCTGTATTTCTCTTGGCTGGTTGGCATACCATGGCTACCTCTGCTCAGGACACATGTCCTCCCCTGCCAGATAGATGCACTCCCCTTGTCCCTGCTCCCTTGTCTTCATCCTTTCCTTTCAACTGGGTGTTCTCAGATCATCCTAGTTTTCTATGGGTATCTTGTCTTCTGTGAACAGCCTGTCCTGGCTTTCTGTTGATGTTAGGTCTCTCTCATAGTCACTTCTCCAGGTATTGTGATTCCATTTTCAGAAACTTATTTAAACTGTAATTGTTCTAAGTGTATTATTTTCATGTAGGATTAAGAGCACTATCTGTTTTGCATGTCCAGTGATTGAACTCGGGACCTTGTGCTTGCCAGGCAGGTGCTTATACCACTGAGCTATCTCCCCAAGAGCACTATCTATCTATTTTTTTTTTTTTTTCAGAACTGGGGATTGAACTCAGATCCTTGCGTTTGCCAGTCAAGCGCTTATCCTACTGAGCCATCTCCCCGGCACCGAGCACTATCTATTTTGTTTGCCTTTTAACTTTCAGTTCTTGTCACATGCTAAATATGTATATATTGACCAATTGGTAATAATGGGACTTAGAATAGCTTTTTTTAATTGTGCTGTTAGTTTTGATTCATTTAATTTGTTGGCACTCTTGGAAACATAATTGTATCAAAGGGAGTGTTTTCATTTTTATGAATGCATTTGATTAGCATGTATATAATCCATGTTCCAATCAAATTGATGGCTAGGATCCTGTGTCATAACATAAGAGAGCTCCCTTTAGGCTGATGTCAATCCTTTGAATTATGACCATCCCTTAAGGCTGAATTAATTTTGCCATATGGCTATTCAACTCACATTTTGTTAGCTTCAATACATAATAGAAAGTTAAGTATTAATTCCTTTTTTCAATTTTGAATAAATAAAATTCCATTGCATTTTCCTGAAATATCTTTCTAAATTTTAAAATATTAGTCTAACTTAATGTAATTATGCAATGGCTTCTAGAAAATATGATACTTTTTTAATTTTAAAGAAAAAAGCAATGATATAAAATTTCAAGACAAGATGATAGGAAATTAACAAAGATTATTATATTGCATTTTGTTATCTTCAAAGTAGTTGCTCAGATTACAAGATACAGGCATGCAAAACTGATCAAACAATATAAACACAAGCCATCAATTAATTAATAGAAATTAGTATAATTATTTTAACTATCTTGTGTCTATATGTATGTATATTTTCCCCTATCCCCACTGTTCTTTTCTCTTGAGCACTTTCTTTCCCTTTCACAGAATCTGTTGTGTATTTTGCATTTTATTCACTTTTTAAGTTTCTTGTATTAGGGATACAATGTGATATTTACACATACGAGTTTGATTTATTTCACTTATGAGTTATGGTTTCTAATTGTATCCATTTACCTATGTAGACTTGTGTTTGTCCTTCTTTATAGCTGAGTAGTACTCCATTATATAAAATGTAACTTTTTTATCTGTTCCTTGTTTGGTGAGCATTAGAGTTGCTTCCAAGATCTAGCTATTACAACTTGCATTTCCATACACATGAGTGCACATATATTGATATTTTTAAATCTTCTGGAAAAATTTCCAGAAGGGAAATAGCTGGGTTGAATGGACCTTTAATTCTAATTTTTTGAGGACTCTCCACACTGATTTCCACAGTGTTTGTACTAGTCTACATCACCACCAACAGTGGAAAAGTGTTCCTTTTCCCCATAACACTGTCAGCATGTGTTATAGGTTGGTTTCTTGGTGATAGCTTGATGATGAAATTTCAGTAGTAGCTTAATTTACATTTCTTGAATTACCAATGCTGTTAAACACTTTTTATATATTTATTTGCTGTTTGCATTTCTTCCTCTGAGAAGTATGCATTCATCTTAGATGCTCATTTTTGAAGTGGGTCTTTGAATTTATGGGGCCTAATTTTTAAAAATACTTTATGTATTCTAGATAGAAGTCATTTGTCTAAAAGACTTTTCCTAATTCATGGGTTTTCTTTTTACTCTGTTGGTTTTCTCTTTTGACTTGCAGAAAACTCAAGAGATAAGATCTCAATTGTTGATTCTTTGAAGTATTTCCTATGTAGTTTTGTTTTAGTTCATGAACTCTCTGCCTATCCCCATGTCTTCAAGATTTCTACCTACTTTCTCCCCAGTAGATTTAGTATTTCTGTTTTAATATTTAAATTGTTGATCCATTTTAACTGTAGTTTAGTGCATAGTGATAAACATACATCTAGTGTAAATATGAGTTCTAAGTTCTTGCTGACTAGTATTTAAATGGACTTTTGCTTAAGATTGAAATGTATAATATGCATATTAAAATATTTTCTTAACTATTTGAGAATAAAAGGAAAATAGAAAAGAATAATATTTTATATACTGTAGTAAAATAGTCATTCAAGACATTTATGATGAAATTTCATCATCAAGACTTCCTTCAAGTCATTTGTCTGTACCTCTCGGGTCATGAATTCCATCATCTTCTGGATCTGGCAGACCTGTTGGTGCTCAGCATAAGAGGTCTTCCATATCTGATTGTTGTGTTTTTTAGTAAAGCCAAAACAGAACAAATGAAGCAAGTAACCATTGGTAGTTTGGCAACAATATAAGCTTTGATCATGGTCTGCCATTTTTTGACCATGGAACACATTTTGTCATGGGTGAGATCTAGACCATGGAAGTTAGTCAGGTAGTTTTTGCCCTGAATATCTTCAGTAATTACCTTGAATTTTCTAACAGTAAATTCATCATTCTGCAGTTCAGCAATGCTCACTTCAAACACATGGCTTTGGAACCCATCAGATGCAATTTTGGTTCCTTGAGTTCTGGTGACTAATGTTCCATATTTCTTATGTTGAACATAGCCTGTGCCTTCACATCACACCAATCTTTTATACGTGCACCTATGTTTACAGCAGCACAATTTGTGATAGCCAAATCTTGGAAACAACCAAGATGCCCATCACCTGAGCAATAGATGAAAAAGATGTGGTATTTTTATACAGTGGAGTATTACTCAGCTATAAAGAATGATAGACTTGAAACCTTTATATTTAAGTGGATGCAACTTGAAGATATATATATATATATATATATATATATATATATATATTCATAAGTGAAGTAAACCAGACCCACATGTGTAAATATCATGTATCTCCCTGGTATAAGAACTCAAAAGAAGAAATAAAAACAGAAAGGTATAGCACAATTAAAAAGAAAGCGAGAACTTGAGGATTAGACAGCAGAGAGAGGGTAAGGAGAAAAGCTAGGAAACATGACAGTGGCAAAGCCATACATTTATATGCACATGATGGTTAAGGCAATCATCCTGAGAATATTCAGCAGGTTTTTGAAATTAGCAGTCAATTGGTAGGATTCTTATTCTGACTAACTATATATGGTGATATCTGTGAACTAAGCAACTGCACTGAAGACAGCAATGTGTAATACTGGGGTCATGCTTGGAATGCCTGTCATTCTGGTCTTCTAAATACATATGGCTTGTCATGTCATACCAATTACTGCTATACAGTCTCTCACATAAATGTTTGTTTCTTTTTTTAAAAAGGGTAATAAATGAAAACAAGAGACAAGAAAAAAAAGGTCATAGAACTGCCCTGCTACTATGCTGCATATGGTTAAATTTCTAAATTTCTGTGGAAAAATATGTAATTGTTTATTCCTATTTTTTAAAAATCTTTTTTAGAAAATGGATCAACCACTTTCTTCTTGGCTTTTTTCTTGCCATCTTTTGTAAGGCGCTTGTTCTTGCCTACCACCATGGGACTGCTCAGAGATCTAAAAGGGTGGAAGTATGAGTCACATGAGAACTTAGGCTTATAGGGCAGGAGCTCCTTCACTGTATTACAGGTGATTTTTATCTGATCTCTTGGTTAAGGTGTTGGCCACTGAGTTTCTCCACTGTAGAGTCATATTTTCTCCTTTGTATTTAATAAATACTCTATGGAGTATTCTTTTGATATTGGCTTGCTTTTAAAATTAGAACTGCGTTTGTGTTCCCTGCACTTCTTTTTCTGTGATACTTCAGGATTTTTGGGCTCTGTTCTCTATCATAGGTATGAAGTCTCTATTTTGATTTCATGAAGAATGGATTTTTTTATTTAGTGGAGCCATTCTTTAGCAATCTCTTCACCAAATACTATCTGTAGTTGTTTCTGGCCCACATTTGTTCCATGGGCACAACTCAAGACCAGTGTCTTTTGTGGGCCAACTGTAAGGAATATGTTAGGCAGTTTCTTTTTTCTTCCTGTTATCTGTTAAAATTTGCTATCAGTCCACTGAGTTGGTCCCTTTTTCATGGATTCAGTCTTATTCCACTCAATTGTTTTTCCAGATGTTTTGTTACCTTTGTTTTCTGTGTACTAGCTTGAAAGGCAAAATGTATATCATTGCACTGTGATAATTAGATGCTACTTTGGAAGTATGTTCTTGCTTTTCTATCTGTGGCTCCTACTCCAGTTGATGCCCTTCAGATAACATGGAAAAATCTATTTTGTCATTAATTTAGTCATGAGTAGCTTTCTATCCCTCCTTTATTTGTTGTTCTCTCCTGCCATACATTCCATGGTACTGTTTAACTAGAATTCCTGCTCCAAAGGTCATCCTAGCAGCCATTGTATTTTTATTAAGTTATTACTGCTTTATCTCATTGGACTGCCCTGTATATAAGACAATCTGTCTTTCTAAAACATCTCTATCCCCTTGGCTTTCCAGAAAGTATGCTCTTCTCTTCTTTGGTAGACTACTCACCATCTCTGCCATGTGGAGACTTTAAGCTTTTCAGAGCCCATTAAAGTAACTATTTAGCCTCCTAAAATGGTGGCATCCAATGTATTATTGTATATAATCTTGAAATATTTTTTGTTTTATTTGATTATAGAATCTTCTAGCAAGGCAAAGGACCTAGGTTGATTCATTAGAAATCATGTGTACTATCAAAGAAAAAGTGAACCAAAGTTAAACAGCAAGAAAGCCTTTATTAGAGATTATTGCAATAGGAAAGAGTCCAAATGAAATTCTGTTGAAACAACAGGCAGGAGGTGTTTTAGGCACTGAGCTGAGCTAGCTGAATACTTGTGGGGAGGTTGGGCCATTCCTGGTGACTAAGTAGTGCCCATTAAAGTTAGGTTCCTATCTTCCCACACAGACCAGAGATAGGGCACTATCTTTCTTGATGATTACATTTCGGAAGGATGGCTCCCAGGTCTTTAAGAAAGACAGTCTAGTGTTATAAAATTGGCTAGAGACTGGGAGAAGATTTATTAACATTTCAAAGGGGCAGAGAAAGAATTTGCAATTACAAGTTTTCTAAAGTAAAATGCACCAAGAGAAGGAAGGTCAGGGGTCTAGAGTTAGCAAAACCTTGTCCAAAGCTTAGTCAAACTGAAAGATCCTTAAGGCCACCTTGATTAATGCAGAATTGTATCTTTTCTTAGATCTGTGGATGCAAAAATCATTATTGGATGTGACTTTTCAAACAAATTCCTGGTCATCA
This sequence comes from Octodon degus, assembly GCF_000260255.1. Taxonomy (NCBI): domain Eukaryota; kingdom Metazoa; phylum Chordata; class Mammalia; order Rodentia; family Octodontidae; genus Octodon; species Octodon degus. The sequence continues at coordinate 9,856,752 of NW_004524673.1, forward strand.
ACTTACTTCTTCATGAAAAAAGAGAACAGTCTTCTGCCAAAAGAATATTAAAAATACTGTCCATTGGCTAGGACAGAGATAGGCCATTTTGTGCTGGGAAGAAAGAAACTGCATTAGCTGAGAAATTCAGTTTGCAATGATTATGTTTCTGACCCAAAGGAGTGTTTAATCTCCACTCTCCATGTTACATACACAACGAAAGCATTTTTATATTTTTATTTCTTCTAATTAATTTAGCTTTGAAGCCAGAGTATCAGAACTGGGAAAAAGCATCACTATTAATTCCCACGCCAGATGACTCCCCTATAAATTCCTGCTGCTATATGGGTTTTCATGTGACCCCCCCATCTCTTTTCTGCTGTTTAACATGTTTAACTCCTCTATATCACAAAGCATTTGCATTGAAGATGTGGTTTGGTTATTTTAGTTTGTGTTCAGATGATCTTGAAATACTCTATAGTACGATGTAATAAATGAGTAAATATTTTAAATAGTTTAGGAGTTTTATGGGGCTCTTTTATTCTTTGGAAGCTTTGATTCTTCTTCATTTTTGAATTTTTGTATTTGATCTTACTCAATATATTTATTGATCTCTCTGATTTCTGGTAATCTACAGTTATCTTGGGCATCTGATGGACATGTAATTTCTCATTGTATTCATTTGGAGCCTGGAAGAACAGAGGTTATGCAATTTGGGAATATAATTTACTGCTCCATGATTTTTCATTTCCGCCCAGATGCTAGCTCTTGTCTAAATTCAGAACTTGTCTAAATGCAGATCAATGGACATTGTGGGGCTTGTTTAAATATGAAGACAGTCTAAAAGACTAATATTGTGATCATTTTCTTCCTTATATTCTGAGGACAAACTGGCATTCTGTACAGAATAAGGTCTAACCCTTTCAGCAAGCACTGATTTTTGCCTCTGTTTTCAAGTCACTAGTTGTTAGCTTTTTGTTCTGTTTCTTTTGTTTCAAAATGGTTGCTCTAAAATCTTTGCAATGAACACACAAGAGCAAATATCTAAACAAATGCTTGATCTGCTGATATTGTAAGAACTTTGGTAGCACTGAGTTTTCAGAAGATGATACAGGACACAGCAAGGAATTAAAAGAAATCTGACCAGTAGATTCCTAAACTAGCCTATTGTATAAACCACTGTAATTATGTGGCTGGTTTCCCTAGAACAAGAAAACTTATTCAAAGTGCTTCTCTTACCTGAGGGGTATGGAAAGTAGAAACTTCATATTAGGGTCATTAGGAGTAGATTAATTTCTCCAAGGTCTTGCCTATGAGAAAAAATACAGCAAGATTTAGGATCATTAATTTAGTGCATACCAAGGAGCAAGTAATACAGTTCTACTTATGTTACTATATTTAATGCTTCCCCAAACCATAATCAGTGGATGTCAGCTCTATTCCATAGATGAGTTTGAGAAGTTAGGCAAGTTTTCTTAATTTTACATAGGTAGGATTAAGTAGGACATTTCAGTTGTATACTAAATAACTATTATATATCCCAGGTAAGAGCTACAAAAATGCATTGTCTAGTTTAATATATATCTATTTGCCATCCTGTCCCCAAACTGGAAGACATATGATGGTTATTTTTTAAAGGTCAACAGATTGAACATCAGCACAATAAAGTGATTATCAGAGAGCTAATAAGGGACAGAGTTATGATTAACCCCAAGAAGAGCAACTTCAGATTGAATTCTTTAACTCTATGCTGAATGTTGAATGTTGTTTGGATAAAGAGCTTAGAGGAAAGAGGAGGAGCTCAGGGTCAAAACAACATCCATATGTAGTTTTGCATGAGACCATGTCTGTGTGGGGAGAGCTGGATCTGAGGAGAGGAATGAAGGAATCGCTGCATACACACCTCTGTGCTAAGTGATTTGTTGTCAGCAGCCACTACTAAGTCTTTTTCCCTAGGCTGGACTGTTTCCACGGAAACACAATAAGGTGTTTCGAATTTGGATATAATATTCTGATCCTTATTGACAAGAATAAAATGTGAGCACCTTCTAGCTATCGCTTCTGCTCAGTGATGTTTTCCTGTGGCTCTAGCTACAGCTGAGTTGGGTTTTAGGACAGCTGGTCAGTGGGGCTGCCCTGGCGTCAGTATACTGAAGATGATTATGTCCCAGGGTTCATTATAATCGATGTATTTGCTTTCCATATTAGGCATTTACTATTCAGGTTTGGCATCACATCTGAAAGACTTCATTATGTGTAAATTATAGATATGCTCTCAGGAGGGGATAGGAAGATAGCACAGTGGCTAAGTGCTTGCCTGACACTCAAGGGCAAGGTCATGAGTTTGATCCCTGGCACAAAACAAAAAAACAAACAAACAAACCATTTAACAGATATACTCTCAGGAAGATAAAATTATTTTGTTACTGATGTATCCTCTTTTTCACTTCCTCAAGTGAATGAAGACTGCACTTTGCACATCACAGCCTAAATAATACTTATCATGATAGCATAGTGGCTAAAGTTGTCATCACCGGTACCTGTTTGCATTCTCATTCCACTGCCAACATATGGCCTTGTGCAGGTTCTAGAAACTCTTAGTGACTCACTTGCCTTGCCACTCAATTGGGTGAGGTGATGGCGCTTATCACAGAGCTTCAGTTATGTTTGAATCAGATAATACATGCCAAGTGCTAAAAAGGCAGCACTGCGTGTGTAGCCTTGTAATGATAATGATCAAATACGGCAACTTGGAGGTTATATGAAGGAGCAGAATTCACACAAAAAACTAGAATATATATTCAATAAAGTATTTAGCAAATATTAATTGAAAATCTACTATATGTAAGATATGTGGATAAAAACTGTTTATGGTCTTTATGTGTCTGAAGTTCCTACAGGTTATAGGAAGTATAAGTGATAAACATGTTTAGGTTTCAAAAACATAATAACAACTGTTTCATGTAAATGTAGGGAAAGAAATAGGAGTTTCTTAACTTGGTACAATGAGAAAAATATTAAGCAAGATGAGAAGAATTTAAATTGGTGAGATTTGCTTTTGGTGATAAAACCACTAGGAGAGTGAACTGCACAGACAAAGCATGAGATTTATATGTAGGAAATGACATAGTAAGAGAAACACCTTGCTGGAAAGTAACATGTGGGTGAGTATAGAAACCATGATTTCATGATGACCAGAGCAGGATCATATGATGACTTGTGGGTATGGCTGGCCTTCGTGGGCACTGAATGCAGAAATCCATCAGGAGCCAAGTGCTCAGCCTTTTCTTCCTCATCTCTTCTACCTTTGAAATTTTAAGGTGTTTTAAAATTTGTTTTCCTATTCTTCTTCCTATAGCACATAAGCCTGCTTTTTGGGGCAAATGTAACCTTGACCTTATCACATTAGGTTCTTGACCCTCATTACCTGACGTCAATTGCTCAATCTCTGGACATTCCTTTCACTGGAAAAACTGGCCTAGTACTCCCAGCTTTTGTCTTCATGACATCATAAACCCCTGCTAGACTGAAGACTGATTCTGCTGGGTCAGGTGTTGTTTACTGTCAGATTGTGCATGACTACAGGTGGCAGAATCATGTGGTATAAAATATAAATGTTGTCTTAGTCACTTCCTTCATTGTTGAGACATAATACCCAACACCCAAAACTTAAAGGAAAGTTTATTTTAGATTTCAGTTTTGGCAGTTTCATGTTTTGCAGGATTAAACACAGAAAATAAGAAGAGCAAAGGACCTGATGGAGGAATGCCACTCATTTTTGGCAACCAGAAAGCAGACAATGCAATGAGGAGCTGGAAAGGCAGACGTACTTTTCCAGGTTGTGCCCCTCATGATCTGCTTCTTCTGACCAGGAAACACCTCCTAATAGACAGTCAGCTATATAACCTCAGGATATATCACTTTTTTGCCTATAAATGTGTGAGTCTTTCAGGGGATATTATTTATTTAAACCATGGAATTCTACCTCCAGATCCCAAAAGAAAAGACATGCAAAATGCATGTAGTACATCTCTAAGACTCCCCAGAGTCTTAACGGTTTTGATACTACTGAAAAAAATCTATGTCCAAAGTCTCTTCTGAGAGTCAAGGAAAATTCTTAACTGTGTGCCTCTATAAAAGTTAAAAAGGTAAGTTAAACATTACCTATACACAATGACAAGGGTAAGCATTTCCATCCCAAAATGGAAGAATGGGGCAATATCTGGTGAGATATCAACTCCAAAGGACTTTGGCAGACCTGCTCATATGGCACTTACAGTTACAGGCTCTTGTCTAAATCCCTAATTTGTCCAAATGAAGATATAAAATACTTGTCTTTTTATTGCTAATGTTTTAAGCAACTAAGATGTCCTGGGCCAAAACTTTACAAGTCCCACTTTATATATGCTTCCTTTCCAGGAAAACTCAAAACTTTTAAAATCATTCAGCTGTGTTATTTTCTCTTGATTCTCAATGTAAAGCTATCTAAAAGTCCCCAGCAGTTTGCATGGCAAAGACTGAATGCTGAGCTGCCTTGAAATTTTCTCTGCCAGATTAGTTAGTCCACTGTCCTTCAACGCAGTCTACCATGAAGTCTCAGGACATGAGCAAAATGTAGATGAACTTTCTGACTGAACATAACACACATGGTCTTGAATCCAACTGCCAGTGGAGTCCTTATTCTCATCTAAAACCTTCTGACCCGCTTTTACCATCTGTGTTTCTATCAGGATTCAGATCTTCTGAGTGCTGACCAGAATTGCCCATCAAGATTGACCAATAGCCTTCTAGGGCTTCTCTAACCAGCATCTTCAAACCTTTCCAAACTCCACAAATCACATCTAAAAACTTCTAAACCAAACGGTCAGGTAGTCACAGTGACAACTCAACTTCTCTGATACAGAAATCTGTATTAGTCACCTTCTGTTCACTGGGACACAATGTTCACCGCTTTCAACTTAAAGACGTTTACTTTGGCACAAAGTTCATGGTGAGCCAGTTGAAAGGCAACGCAGCTTGGCTGAGGGGCATAGCAGAGAGGAAAGCTGCCAATGTGATGGTGAGGAGGGAGAGAAAGTGAAATGAGAAGCCAGGAAAGGAGATGTACCCTCCTACATCATTCCCAAGTGACTCGCCTATTGGAACAAGACACCTCTCTCTCTCTCTCTCTCTCTCTCTCTCTCTCTCTCTCTCTCTCTCTTTCTTTCTGTATTTAGTGTAGGGTCTGTAGGGTCTCATTATATAGCTAGGGCTCTTAATTATCCTCCTGTGTTCAGCCTCCCAAGCGCTGGGATTATAGGTGCATGCCACCACACCTAGTCTCCATGGCCATCTCAGCACACGCTGGGTGTGGGACTGGCACAGCTTGTTGTTCTGTGGATTGACCCAGGTCCCTGTGCTCTGCCTAAGCAGGTGCTTTAGTCTGCTCAGCTATCTGGCTGGCCCTAAGACACCACTTTCTAACAGCAAATCAGCTATATTGGGCTCAGAATTCACTCAACTTTCCAAAGCCCTATCTATGAGTGCATGAGACTTCTGGGGGCATTCTTGATCTAAGCCATGACAACCACCTAAGCATCAAAGGTAGTTTCCTTTAGAGCTGATTTAGGCCTGACAAAATGCCAAGGTTTGTTCTGGCTATTAGTCTTGGGAAGGTTAGTGCTGGAGGCTGTTGAAAAATTCAGAGTGATATTTATTTGACGTCTTAAGAATAGATGATATTTCTGGGGGAAAAAGCCTATGCTACATTTTGAGAATGGCCACATTTAATCAGTGGAAAGACAGCTTTTATAGGCTGAGATCATTTTATAAAGACATCCATTGTCCCTACACAGTGGCTTGAATGGACCTGGGAGGCTCTGGCTACTTCTGCTGTGTGGAAAGGAAACAAAATCATAAAGTGGAGATATTGGTGACTTTTAGCCAATAAGAGGCATAGCAAAGGGAAAAACCAGAGATATATTTTTACCCATAAATAATTATTTCAAGAAATAGTAGTTTCAAAGGCTCATAGAGACAGCCATGTGAAATTGTGCCCAAGCCAACAACACTTTTTTGGTCTGGTTCATTTTCCTTCATTGCTTCTGTTTCTCCCTTGTTCTTGTTTCTCTGGGCTCCCCTGCTCCCTAAAGGATTAGCTAGCAAATTTTTCTTAGGACTCCCTTTTCAAAAGAACCTAGGATAAAACACCTTCCCTGAGTATACTATCCATTGTGTGCAATGTACTGGACACCTACAGCAGTCAGTTAAACTCTATATATAGAGTCTGGCTGTTCTCAAAGAGTAAATCCCTAGAACAGCAGCATGAACCTCAGTTGGGAGCTTGTTAGAAGTGCAGGTACAAAGGCCTCATCATAGACCAGCTGTAATAGTTGATCTTAATTATCAAATTGATTAGCTTGAGAGATGCCTAGGGGATTAGTAAAGCACACTTCTGTGTGTTCTTGTGGGAGGCAAGACTTAGAGTACCATAACTGGTCTCTGGCACCTTAATCACTGAGTGCACACCCACCATGAAGTGGCAGTTTTGCTCCATCATGTCCTTCCTTCTGCCATGATGTTTCTTCTTTCAGTGGCCCATGAACAGAAATCTCTGAAACAATCAGTTAAATAAACTTCTCCTCCTCTAACTTGTGAGTGTCAGGTATTTTGTCCCAGCGACAAGAAGGCTGGCCAATATACCTACTGAATCAAAAACTCTGGGTGATTTGAATGCATGTTAATGTTTGAAAACCACTTCTCAAATAGCTCAGTAGAATAAGCACTTGCCTAGAAAGTGCAGGGTCCTGAGTTCAATCCCTGGTGCCACAAAAGAAGGAGGAGGAGGAGGAGGAGGA
>NW_004524673.1:9864569-9866080 GCF_000260255.1 Octodon degus
AAAAAAAAAAAAAAAAAATCAAAGCAAAAGAACCTTAAAGACAATGCCATAATATATTGCTAAATAAGTGAAAATAATATTTCATATTAAAGAAATGTATAAATACTTGGCTTTTGTTATTTTGGCTTTAAGAAAGACTTAAATTATCAGGGTATTGACTGAGGCAGGTAAGAGGGCTTATTTTAAGTAAATGAAAGCAAATATGCACATGTTGTATGAACATGTAAATGCAAGCATAAATTATGGCTCTCTCTCAGTGTACACAGAAGATTCTGAAATATGCTCTTTTGAACCCATGCATCAGAATCATCTATTAAAATATAGATACTTGGAAAAATTTTTCAGGAAGCTTAAGTTTAACAGTTCGTACAATCCTTACATATTTAGAAAACTCAGTGGTACAGTCATTTCCCACTTGATTATTTAAGTTCAATCTATTATATGAAATATAGTCTAAACTTAGGGAATTATATGGAATTGTTATTCTCTTTCTTGATTTCTTCTATTAAAGCATGTTATTTAATATTTACAGTCCCCTTTACATTTGTTTGGTAGAAAATGATAAACAGGTAATTTTTGAACTTCTTCGTTTTTACTCTACAACAGCCTCTACTAGATAATGATTAATTTTTTTGGTGAGAGTAGTCCCAGAGTTGATCTACCTAAAGCCCAAGGCTGTGAAAGTATGAAGTGTAAAGTAGAATGTACATGTATATATATGAATGAACATATGAATGTGTAATAGAATATTAACCTTTAAATCTTGTCCAAGGCACCAAAATAGAATATACTTGAAATTTGAAAGTGAAGTAGCAAACTCCAAGAGAAAATTTCAGTGTCAGGAGCTGAGATTTAATGAAATAGTTAAAAAATTCACAAAGGAGAGAGAAATAGGTAGAAAAAGTAAGGAAAAGCCTTCCTGAGTAAATGTCTTAGGATAACTGGGTTAATATCTAGAGATACTGCAGCCTCCTATGGCAGGTGGAGAGCTGAGGACACTGGGAACTGGCACCTTCTTTACATTTGAGAAACTTAAGCATGCATGGCATGGGGTTGGGTGGGAGAGAAAAGTGTGAAAAGGGGAGAAAAAGGCAGAGCGAGAAAGAGAAATAGATACTCTACACTTGGAATGAATTAGCTCCATCATTGGGGTGTATCCTGAGGACTCCATTTGATTCCTGCAAAGAGGATAGTTAGCCTTTGTTGAAGCCTCAGTCAACCTAAAACAAGGACATTGTGGGACAGAGGAGCCATGGTCAGAGGGATGTAGCTGGAACTCTCTCCAGAATTCCTAGAAGTTTCCATAGGAGAAATAATTAGCTTCAGGCTCTTCTTGCAGAGAGCCAGACAGCTGTAGTATTCTTCCTGCTGAAGCAGTTTTCAGTCATTCTGTGCTTTTCCCGCTGTGTCCCTACCTTGTTTCCTTACCTTCAACCTCAACCCTGGAAGGGCTGCAAAAATAGCCGCTAGTGCTTCAGGATAAAATGAGAGGAAGAAGAGAGAGAGACACA
>NW_004524673.1:9866615-9871146 GCF_000260255.1 Octodon degus
AGAGAGACAGAGAGAGAGAGACAGAGAGAGACAGAGAAAGATCTACTTGATGCCTAATCAGGAGTTGAGTATCCTGGTCCTTCAAGTTTATATATTTTCATCCAGAGCTATTGTGGGTCACCCCTTCAGCAAATCTGAAAGAACTTTAGGAAAGAAACTTGGATGGACTTTTAATCACATCCACCCTGTTCCTGGTCAGTACACCAACTTACATGTTGTATATGCTGGTGTAGAAGATAGAAACTAAAGTCATTCACCACAAGGCAAGAATTAAGGACCTTGGAATTTGGAGGGGGATATTAGCAACATTTGACTATATTGTCATCATGTGAATATCTTTACAGTTCACTTGAAAAACTTGAAAAAAAGGCTTTTTTGAAAAATTGTGCTGTGAAACTATGATTACGTGGTAGATACAATCAGTCTTCTGCTTGAGATTGTCTTTCAGGAAAGGTCAAACAAATTTTTTCTTAACACCTCAGGGAGAAATATTTAAATATTGAAATGATTGTCTCATGGTGTCATGAGTATTAATTTTAGCCTTTATGAGTTTATATTATTTTTCTGAACTTACCACCACATGAATTGCTGTCCTATAGTTATGCGTTATGTGATCTTCTGTTTTACCATGATCCAAATTTTAGAATTATACTAAAATATGCACAAACCTACAGATCATGGTAACTGACTGTGCTGTGCTATTTCCTGTATGCTGCTTCAGACCTACTCTCTCCCATTCTTCACCAAGCTCTGAGGTTCTGCCTCAGCAGGCTACATTCTTTTCTGGCTTCTGGTTGTAGGAGATTTAAATCTGAGTGAAGTTTGGATTTTCCTCATCTTTTCCCTGAGGGAGCCTCCTGTACTGGATGTTCCTTGATTGAAGGATCCTGCTCCTGTCGGGCATTCTGACAGCCCAAGGATGGTCATTCCAGCCTGATTTGAGATTCCCTTCCCTCCTTTTGGCCTCCTCAACCCTCATATGCAGTTGTTTATTAAATTCTTTCAAATCGTTCAGTCTGAGAGTTCCACTTATTTCATGACAACAGCTTCACTAGTCCCCTACCTATCCTGTTCCTCATGAAGCATGTAATATTATAATGTATATCTAAATTATAATTTCCATAACCAGAATAAGGGCCTAAAAATCTTTTCTTTTTCCTTTAATCTTTCTTCTCTTTCATGTCACAGTTTGAGAAGTTCTTTTTCTTACATGATCCCAGACTTCCCACTATCTCACCTAGCTTATCCTTCAATTGAGGCAAACCTCAAAGTTCTTCAGGGATAACGTTGGAAAGGGAGGAGGCAAGAAGCTCAGTGGATGATACTAAGAACCCTTCACCCCAGCTTCCAGCAGCATAGTTCCTTTTCATCTGTTCTTTAAGTTGAACGTTTTTTGTAAGTTTCATAAAATAACTCTGTTTAAAAATGTGTGAAAATCAGCATTAATACATTTAGGTATGGAATATTCCCTTTGAAGTAAAAATTGGCTGTGCCAAAGAACTAGTACCTTAGTGAGCATTACCAATTAATCAGAATGATTCACAATGGTTTAGGAGTGTCCAGAGCTGGATTTAAAGGGTTTATCCTTGTGCTTGCAGGGACTCAGGATAACATGGTCACACTCAGGAAAAAAGCACAAAAGCTGAAGGACAGATTTACTAATCAAAGAAAAAATTATTTTTTGGGGAAGGAGGTACAGGGATCAAACTCAGGATCTTACACTTGCCAGGTAGGCATTTATGCCACGGAGCTATTTCCAGGCTTAAAGAAAATGGGGATCTTATGCTCCTCTTTTGCTGAATACTAGTGTATCCAGCCTATCTGAAGATGAGGTGCTGCTTCATAAGGTAGAGAATGGCCTCAAATAGAAGCAATGCCTGAGGATTAGCAGTTGCTGTGAAGAGAGATTGTATAGAAATTTCTTACCACCATCTGGGTCTGCCCCTTAGTTGTTCATACTGGAAATCTGGAAATCATCCCTTAACCTCCCTCCTTTCAGTCTCTATATCCAGTCTATCACCAAATATAGCAGACATTGTTCTGGAATATATATCAATATTTCCAGTTACCTGCATATTGTTTCTTTTACCTTGGACATTTTTTTTTTGTCTCACATTTGGCATTTGCCTCAGTCTTTCAGAACTTGGATTAAATTTCAGTATTTAGAGAGGTCTTCTTTAAGCTTTTAGTCTAAACCAACTCCTCATTATAATCTCTTATCATAGCCTTTAGTTTTGATCCAGTTTCAGGCATGAATTTTAGCCATAAATTTATGCATCATCACAGGTTTAGCATGTAACTTTCTCAACACTTTAACCATAGCACAGAAGTGTGACTCCCTTGGATGCCCTTGTATTCTTGGCACATACAGGGATGTTGGCATATGGATTAATCCTGACCTCTCTCACTTAATCCAAATGGAGCAACTCCTCTTTATGTCAATTATCTTTTCCATATTTCTCAGATTCCTCCTTCTTGATGTCTGTAGTGCCACCACTTTCTGCTAGCTCTTCTTGGACAACTGCAGCTGCCTCATGTCTGGACTCCTTGACTCTACTTTTCCTCTGGCAGTATATTGCACAAAGCACAGCTGAAGTTCTATCTTTTCTTGCATAAATCCCACTGGAACTTCCATTGTCTTCAATAGGAAATACTGACCCTGAGAGGTGAAGGGCCCTTGTCAGAGTGATGTCTGCTTTCCTCTTCTGTCACAGTCTGATATCTCTTTTCTGGACATGTTAGACTGAGTTCTACACTTTTGACTATTATTCTACTTCTTTTCTTACACACATACTATTTTCAAAGTCTGAGGCCCTCCATTTTTTTCTCTCTTATTTTTACTTTCTGTCTTTTTTTGTGTGGGGATAGTGGTCTTATTTACTTTTCTCATTGCTGAGACAAAATAACTTGGTGCTCAAAATTAAAGTGGATAGGGTTTGTTTAGCTTACAGTGTGTAGAAGTTTCAGTCCATAATCAGTTGGCTCTAAGGCAGGGTGGCATGATGGGCAAGACTTCCAGAGGAGAAACATCTATGGCAGGCAGAAGGTAGCAAAGCAACAAGGGACCTTAACAAAGTCTTTCTGCCCCTATTGTACTCTATCTAGAATACTGGGATTAGGGAGGTGGCAAACCAGTCAGTGGACAGATTTAGCAATCGTGCACCCATAAACCTAGCACTCTAAATCCAAGCTTACACCATGAATCAATCACACACTCCAGATCCAGTCACCTCTGAAAAAGCCCTACCTATATCTTCATGAGGCTTTGGGAGAACATTTAGATATAAACCATAATAGAGGAGATTGGCCCTCATTTCTTTCTTCAGGCTTTCCTTAAATGTCGTTTCCTTTGGGAAGCATTATTTGACCCAAGATTCAGGCCTGTTATTCACTGTCCCTTCTAACGCTGTGAGAGTACCAACAAAGCTCTATGATAGCCCCTTTACTTTGTTTTCACTTGTCCATTTAGTGGTCACTGGCTCTTACCTGGTAGTAAGCTGTGGGAAAGTAGGAACATATTATCCAGCTTATTCACAAATGGAGCACTTTCTTGTGCTTCTTTATCTCAAAAGAAACTTAGAATAAGTGGTCGGAGATAGACACTGCTTGCACATAAGAGCCATATTAATTTCTCTAGACTCCAAAGCTCTTGGAAGAGAACTTTGTGATATGTGTGATCATACCACACATCACTATGGGGAAAAACCAGAAGGATTTTTTGGTGAGTCATGAAGGGGAACGGAGATATTCCATGGCAGAGATTTTTGTTGTTGTTGTTTTGTTTTTGAGGTACCAGGAATTGAACTCAGGACCTTGCACTTGCCAGGCAAACACTTATTCTACTGAGTTATCTTCCCCAGCCCCCTGGCAGAGATATGAGAGTCCAAAGAGTACACTTCCTGGTAGAACTTTGAGGAAATATCGAGAACTTATAGGAAAAAATGAAAATGTGTATTTGTCTTAGATACCCACTTTTTGATTGGGTCTTTAAAATTTGAGGGCCTGAGCTTTAAAAATTCTTTATATGTTCTAGAAGTCCATTGGCAGAGAGACTGTCAGCTAAAGATTTTTCCCAATTGTGGTTCTTCTTTTTATTCTGTTGGTGATTTCTTTTGATGTGTAGAAACATTTCAAAAAGGTGAGATCCCAGTTGCCGATTCTTTGAAGTATTTCCCATACAGTTTGTTTTTTGTCCATGAACTCTCTGCCTATCCCCATGTCTTCAAGATTTATACCTACTTTGTCTTCCAGTAGATTCTGTTTCTGTTTTAATATTTACATCTTTGATCCACTTTAAATGCAATTTAGTGCATAGTGATAAACATGGGTCTAATTTTAGTCTTTGGCATGTGGAAAGCCAGCCTTTCCAGCAACATTTATTAAAGAGTCTATCTTCCAGTGAACATGTTTAGTTCTTTTCTCAAACGTAAGATGATTAATTGTGTTTGTAGTTGTGTCTGCATCTTATAATCTGTCCTAGTAATCCTTAAGTTTGCTTTTCTGCCTGTACCATGCTGATTTTATCACAGTA
>NW_004524673.1:9896403-9921154 GCF_000260255.1 Octodon degus
AGTAGGATCACAAGTCTGCATCTTGTACAGCAATTAACCACTAAGAAGAATATATGCAGTGTATTATTTGTTCAAACTGTACTTTCGATTTGATTTGAAACTGTCTCATTGCTATATGTTTATCAATAAAACTTTGAAAAGAAAAAAAAATAAAATAAAAAAAGAACTGTGTTTGGTTTCCCAAGTTGTTACAAATGTCTATAGAATTTTTATTCTTTACAATAAGAAACCTGGGATGTAAAACAAAAGAAGGGTCCTTAAAGTTTTCAAAACTTAATTGACTTTGGCCTGAACTGAAAAATTTTGGCTCAAATTTTGGCTAAAATTCTTCCCCCTCAATATCAACCAGACACTGAAGATGTTAATTTTGAATTTTGTCAATGTCATTATTTCTTTTGATGATTTTTTAAAAATAGTAAAATAAGCAACATAAATGATAGAATTTCATTAAAAAATAAGAATTGAACAGTGGTTGTTAAATTTCATATTGTTGTCTTCAAAGTAGTTGTTGAGATTACCAGATACAAGCGTGCAAAATTGATCAAAGAACTATAGCCTTTTTCTTTCTTTTTTTTTTCTGTATTTTAGGGAAGGCTCTACAGGGTGTTCAGGGTCTCATTACTACATTGGACTCATAGTGATCCTCCTGTTTACAGCCTCCCAAGAGCAGGGATTACAGGTGCGCCCCATCATGCCAAGTCTCAATTGCTGTTTCAGCATGCCCTGGGCGCAGGGCCAGCATGGCAGGCCCCGGGGATTGAAACCCTGGGCCCTACATCTGCTTGCAAGTGCTTTAATCTGCTGAGCTATTTGGCCAGCCCTGGCCAAGGAATTATTTAAAAAAACATAAAAAGAGAGAGAAAGAAAAAAATTAAGCATTTACTTCTCCTTTCATTAGACCACCAGAAATTTGCAGTACAATTATCTAAGCTATCATGTAATATACATATATATTTATTCTCTCTCTTTCTCTCTCTCTTTCCTTTTTAATTTCCCTCATTCCAGTTGTTCCTTCTCTTTGAACACTTTCTTTCCCTTTCACAGTATACATTTTACTGTTCAGATTTTATTTACTCTTTCAGGTCCTTACACTAGTGAGGCAATATGGGGGCTTTGCCAGATAGCTCAGTTGTTTAAAGCATCGCTTGTGCAAATACGATCTGGCGCATAGGACCACTGTTCGAGTCTCAGCTCCAGAAGCTGCACCAGGCCTGCCTTTAAGGGACTCTGAAGTAGCAAAGAGCAAACAAACAAAAACTCCTATGGAAACAATATATTTATACATGTGGGTGTGATTTATTTCATTTATGAGTGTAGTCTCTAGATGCATCCATTTGCCTATGAAAACCTTGAGTTTGTCTGTTTTTATGGATGAGTAGTTGTCCATTATATAAAAATGCCACATCTTTGTATCCATTCCTCATTTAATGTCTGTTACACATGCCATCAAGTAAAAGCAAAACAGATAAACAGGTAAAACCCATGAGACAAAAATTTCAGTAACAGTAATAAAATCAAGACAATCTGGTCCTAGGTTCTCCTATATATTGAAATGATATAGATGTAGCTATAGATATACAGATATATCAGACTAAAAAAGCTTGTATAAATATTTTAGAACTGAATTTATGCGATATCATGCTATTAATACCTCTGCAGTTACAAGGGATGCTCAAGGTGATGGTCATTATCTTTTATTAGTACACCAAACTGCTGCTTGGGTCACCTAGGCCATTGAGATTGCTACACGTGCATTTTGAATTTCTTCTCCATGAGTCAGCAATGTAATGGTTTTCTGTGCTATATGACATCCTCTAGGATCCCTAACACAAACGTCATACCACCTGTCAAAAAACATACTCTTTTCCTTTTTCCTGAATTTCATGTACTTTTTCTTTTTCTGTACTCTGTATGTATTGTCTGATATTTAATATATTTATACTAAATAGCATCAATGCTGTTGTTTATAATCAAATGGAACTTCAGGATCTTTAGGTTCACTTTTTCTTATTAATTCCTTTTAAAAATAGACTTAATAATTAAAATACAGATAAATTGATAATATTTTTGTCTGTTTTCTTACCTTTTGGAGTAGTGCCCTTCTCCTGCAATGGAAAACTGTAATTATAGGTAGCACCAATGTCAGATTAAAATAACTCAGTGCCATACTTTTATTTATGAGCTACAATAGTAATATAATTTAAAATATTTCTTTTCCTCTGGAGGAGAAATAACATACTGTAACATTAAGCCTAAAAGCACTGTTCTCCATCTAAGAGCATTGATTCATTGCTCTCCATTTTTTCAAGCCTAAACTACTGTAATTCTCCTTTAACTGGTCTTCCCACTGGGCAAATTTAACCTCCAAATGGTGTAGAGCTCCACAGCTCATCTTTCCACTTGGAAATGAGATAAATCTGCATATATTTTCTTTATGGGAGAATTTACCTTGCCTTCCAGGAAAGTTTCATGGTGATTTAAAAATGTTATCACTTAGTCTTTCAAGTCTGGCTTCTACTTCAGGACCTGCAGATAGCACATTGCCCACAGCTGCCACATCAAGAATTTCTTGAGGACTCCTAGAATTAATCAGATAGTTTTTAGTGTTAAAGCTTTTGCATTTACTGTCCTGGCACAGTGATTATCTTTTAGCTAAGCAATATTTACAAGTCTGTCATTTACTTTTAAAATGAGACAAAATACACTTTTTATTTTTATTTAACTCTGAGAATATTACTTAAAAATGTCCTAACTAGTTTTTCTAAGGTCAGAGAGTATGGAAATAAATATTCTCTAGACTTAAGAAGTAGCATGCCATTCTGGAGCCTAGATAAATCTGTGTTGACTCTTGAAACTGATATTCCATATCCTACCTGAGCTAGAGTTATAACACATGGTGAATACCTTGTAGAATTTGGGATAAAAATGGATCAGGTACTTATGAAAAATTCTGGAAGAAAAACACTAGCAGCTTTGTTCAGTTTAGGATAAGTGAGTAATAAACATTCATGAAGAAAACTTCCTCTTTTAACATGAAAATCTTTCAGCTTGTAAATTCCACCCAGAGACCCAAGTTAATGATCACGTATATCACTCATCTTTTGCATACACTGAAGATACTATCTTCTTGGGGAAACTTCCCAAAAGCCCCCAAGTCCTGAAAATCCCTGGGCTCACACCTCTTTTATACACATCTGACCTGCTCAATGAGTTGTTTCCATTGATGGAATGTCATGATGTTCGCAAAAGGGATCCTATCTTGTTTATCTTATCCCAGAAATCCAGAAACCCTTATAACTTAAAGCATATTTGTATATTGTTACATTAATCAATGTATATTAAGAATGAAGGGTACAACTTTAGGAATGAGAGTTGAGGGCATACTGCTTGTGAAATAGAGAGGAAAATGCTTGTAAGATTTGTGGATACTCTCTGGGGAATAGGCAAAGCTGGGGCTACCTGATTTCTATAACATCTATTATTTCTTGCCAGATAGGATCATTTTAATCACAACTACTAGAAGTCTAAAGTGGAACCTAACAATGATCTGAAATGTCTTCTCCAGCAGCCCTGAGTTATCAAGTTGCTTATCTTTCCCCTTCTCCCCCACTTTTCCCTCCCCTCTCTTCCCCTCTCTTTCCCTCCTTTTCCCTCCCCTTTTCTCTCTTCTTCTTTCTCTTTTTTGAAGTTAGAATTAAGTTTTATTTCAATTTACAGAACTTGAAAAACATTTACATTTTTCCACATTACAGCATAACATTTCAATGGAATATTTCTTACTATACATAAGATCTTACTGATTTGTATAACTGAAAGAAATCTATGTTCTTAAAATAAAGCAAGACAACTTCATACATGATTATTTAACATTTTAAAATTCAGAAATGAATGTATTGCTTCACTATTAACATCCTTATGTAATCCATTATTACTATTTAAAGCTTCCTCTATCTGCAGCACCCAGCATGAGTCTGTAGCCCCTTTTTACAGATGTTGCCTCTCAGAGGCTGTGTGGTTACTCACTTCCTAGGAGATGACCTTATGTAATAGAAAAGAGCCCCTTGATAGGCTACTTGGGATTTATGGGGCCTTGACCAAGCTGCTTGCATGACTAAGACTACTTCTTTCTCAAAAAAATGGGGTTTGGCATACCTCATTCAAAGGATTTTCAAGGATTAAATGAGGCTGAATGTGAATCACATCCATTACAGTGTCTTGCACCTTAGAGTATTTCCAGCAATAGCTGTGTTCCCCTTGGTACATCTCTTACATGTTTTCTGCCAGAAGGATACATAGCCATGCTCTACTGGCTTGTGTGTATTAAGAAACCAGGGCCTTTAAAGGTAATCCTCATTCATTGGGGCAAGTGCAATGAAATGCCTGGTTTCACTTAATCTAGATTTCTTCTGAATCCTGGTGTATCTGTTGAGGTCGGAAAAGATAGGACCAATTTCATTAAAAATATCTTGGTGTGTATGTGTCATCCTGGATTATGATGCTGGTCTTGAATCAAGGTGGCAGCATGGACTCAAGGAGAACAAATGTGTGTAGGCACCATCGGAGCAGTGCTGCACACCCACTTGTGCTTAGCAGAAGTAAAGCAATGTGGACATAAATCTTTTGGTGTGATTTGCCTCCAGAGGCCAATGGGCAGATTATAATCATATTTAAATAGGCAACAATAGCCTGATCTCAGTCTTCCAGTCTGTGGCCCACATGCCAATTAGGAGGCCACCGGTGACTTCTTATGAATATTGATTTCCCTTACAGTCTGGGGCTGATCTTCTTGGGATTGAAGTGGCTTTATTTTCTTGGAAGAACTGCATCAAGTATATTTGAAGAAAGTGGGACGAAAGTAATACAGGGTATTTCAGACATCCAGTCCAGGTAGGAAGATCTGGTGGTAGCACGACTTGTTTCTAATTAGGAGGCCAATGCCTTACAGACCACAGGTATGACTCTGTGTATATGCTGCTTCTTTTTCATCCAACATAATAAATGTTAAGTAAATATTTGATGTTGAAGTCATAGTTAATGCCAGGACAAATAAATGTGGACTGACAGGAAGGGGTTAAAAGTGAGTGAGATCAGTGGGGTTTTTTTTTTGTTTTTTTTTTGTTTTGTTTTTTCCGGAATCGGGGATTGAACTCAGGCCCTTGTGTTTGCCAGGGAAGCACTTATTCCACTGAGCCACCACCCTAAGTTTGGGCTGGGTAATGGCTCAGTGGAATAAGCACTTGCCTGGCAAGCTCACGGACATGAGTTCAATCCCTGGTTCCACAAAATAAATAAATAATTAATAAATAAATGAAAGTGAGTGAGAAAGGTGATTGGCGATAAGGTTCTTGTCTGTAGGAAGCCTGTGGGGACACAGTATGACTTGGGCCAAAATGAAGGCAAGGTCTCAGACCTAGAGAAACAAGACAGAAACACAGAAGCTCACTCAGCTGCTAACACTGGGGCATAGTACTGAAACTTACACATATTGTGTTGGGCATGATCTTAGTTACTGGGATCTTATAACACCTCAGAGGAGATTCAGAATGAAGTCATGTCTACTGAGCATTAGGCAATGATGTATGCATTTAAAATGTAGCAAATGATATTCAATAAAATATCACATGTACCCCAATTTTTCAAGTCAGTTGCATGAAAATAGGAAATACTTTTTAATGTAGAAAATAATTCTTGATCACAAGGTTATATTCTAAGAGCATTATCTGTAATATCTGATTTAATATTTCAACTTTGCAAGACAGTCTGTTACAGACTCACATTATGTATGAGAAAACCAAGTCCAAAAGAGGTTAAATAATTTTTTAAAAAGGTAACAACTTGTCAGTGTCCAAGTGGGATTTGAATCAAATAAGTCTAGTTTCTTAACACACTTCTGTAACTCTAATATTAAGACTGCTCTTGCTGTGGAAATACTGCATTATTTTCCTAAAAATGAAGACCTTACAGTCATTTCTGGAGCTACAGTTCTACAGTTTGTGTTAGGCACTTCTAAATTAAGTAAATAATTGGGTAACTCATCACTTCATTTGCCTGTTAGAAACAAGCAATAAGTGATTGCATCTATTAAGAAAAGACATTTTAAAGTCAACAGGCCCAGGGATATATTGAATTCATAAACCCATAATATTTATGTCTGACTTATTTCATAAGGGAATTCATTAAAATAATACTATCAGTTGCTCTGTCTATTCTCAGTAATATTAAACCTTTACAGCATTCTTTGAAGGATCAATTTGGGAAACTAGGGACTTCTATCAAGCTTTAATTATTATTGCATTTTAGAACAGGAGAAAATTATGTGCCTAGATCTAAAGGATAAAAGACATTTACACTAATTTGATCTTTTGCAGTAATTTATTTTAGAATTCTCAGTAGTAACATTAATCTTCAATAACATATTTGAGGTGATATTGGATTCTAAAAGTATTTTCAGAAGAATTTTATTGTAGTCCAGGGTGAATTATCTATCTTTATTTGAATGTTAAGTGTTATAAAAGTGGCAATTTTGCAAAGCAAAGAGAATTTCTGATGGCTTAAAAATTTCAGCAAAATCATTGGATTTAAGTTAATTTAATTAATTTTCATTCTTTTTAGTGACTTTAAAGAGAAACTTTCATGATATTTCATATCTCCATGCAAGATGTTGGAATTTAAATTAGTTTTAGTGAAAACACATCCTACTCACGAACTTAGGGCTGCAATACTTGAAAGTTGTTGCAAGCAAGTATCACCTAACAACAAAGGTGTTGGCCATTGAATTTATCATGCTAATGACATAGAAACATGGGGAACATTTAGAAATATATTTTCTAACTTTATAATAGCTAATTGATGAGTAGACCATAATAGTGTAGGACTGAAAAAATCTAGATTATGTCATTTTTGGCTCCTATAGAAGTTGTAGTAATTAGAACAATTGAAGTAAAAGGAGAAAAAGTGTCACCTTACAAATCACACTTCCTCACAGTAGGTTAGCACAGGTTTGCATACTCAGTGATTCCATGTACTTTCACTTTTCTTACAGGGTTTTGTATGACATACCATTGCTCCCTCTGAGAATTCCTAATGAGAGCTTTGGATATAATTCATGCAGGCTTATATCCCAGATGAAATAGTCTGCTCACCAGTAGTGAATGATGGATTTGTGTGTGTGTGTGGTCAGGTGTTTGGAAAACTTTTGTAATAAAACAAAATCCCATCAAGAGAGGTGTCTTTGGGGGATAGTATAGGCAATTCTAAAGTGATTGGAACATGACCTAACCCGTACATGGATTTGTATAACTCCATATTTTGCCTTTCTTTCCTACACCCATTCCCTCTGTAACTGTATGAATTACTTGAGGGAAGTAATTGAGGGAAGGTTGGTTGGACCTTGTCAGCAGTATACACTCGCAGTATTTGTCCATCTTATCTTGAAGAAGAACAGCTTTATGTAACCTGGAGTAAATGAAATCTACACTTTAAGTCAGAGGAGCCTCTGGCAGATAAAATTATAGACTCTTAGCCTGCAGTAATTTCTGAGTTTATTAATGTTTACCTCAGCTTAAATATTTTTGAGAAACAAGATTAGTGGATTTTTATTACAGTTTAATTACTTACAACTATGATTTTAAAAGGATTATTTAAAAATTCTAATTACATGTTTCAAATTACTAAAAACATACATAAATATGACAAAATGCTAGCTTTTTCAATGGTATATCATCTTTAGAATCTAGGAACCCTGATGAACCATGTCTTCAATGGCAGCTGAAGGTGATTTCATTGTAAGTTGCTATATTTGGAGAAGTCTTTAAAGGACCTTTTCATACTTGATGACAGTACAAATATTGTAGGCACTTGAATTCAGCAAAATAACCCAGTGTAGCCCAATAGTCCATAATAGTTGGGAGTTACCAGAAAAACTGGCAATTGTCTGAAGTTGTAAACTTGAGCCTTTTACAACTCAGCATATTAATATAGTTTTACTTTTATACATTGTGGTTATACTTTTCTGCTGGATAGTTATGACCAAGTTGAGAAAAGACCTATATAACTAAAAATGTAACTTTTGATATTTGACAAGTTCAGTCAAATCCCCTCAGGATTTACCCTGGAACCATATACAGCACCTTGTGGATCTTTTATCAGTGTCATTCATCTGGATGATTCACGGCCATTGCTTGACCAATTTTCTCTCTGTGAAAGCCTGAGAGAATTTTTTTCTCTCTAGGTGACTCTCCTTAGGCATACTATGCATTGTTGATCACTTCCCTCTGTGGCTCCATAATCTTCTTGATTATAGTTTCTCTAACAGCAGTGGAACACCCATTTCTGACAAAACAAAACAAAAAAGGTGGATTATAAATAACGGATCATTTTGTACTGAAAAAAAACATATGTATATACAAGATTGTTAGGATAGATATACAGCTACTTTCTCTTAGTTCAATGAGAAGAAAGGTTTGTACTCCTATTATTTAGACAAGATATCGTGTCTACATTTTGTCTTCTGAATAACTACTCAGAAGGATTTTTTTTTTTTTTGGGCTGGCTCTGGATGCCTTAAGGGCAGGTCTAGTAAGGCATGAGGATCTGTGAATCGAACCACAGTATCCTGCACCTGACTGCATGTGCATAAGCAGGCACTTAAACAACTGAGCTAACCAACAGGCCCTCAAAATTTGAGGAGTATTTTTTTTTTTTTTTGCTACTTCAGTCTTCCTTAAGGACTGGCCTGGTACACCTTATGGAGCTGGGAATCAAACCGCGGTCCTGTGCACCTGCCAGCACTTACCCGAGGTGCTTTAAATAACTGAGCTATCTGGCAAGCCCCTTGAATAACTACTAAGAAGACAACAATATGCAATGTATTAATTATTGCAACTGTCCTACTAACCTGTTTTGAAACTGTTTCATTGCTGTTTTGTCTTTTTTTCTCATTAAAATGAATTTAAAAAGTTGCTGTGTTTTTTCCAGACAAACATTGTTTTACATGTTCAGAATTTCAAAGGTGTATTATTCACTCAAGAAGTAAGACGTACAACTGTTTCTTCAGAAAAATCCTGGTTTTGCCTGTAGGTATTTTTCCATCAACTCAACCAGATGAGAAGCTTGTTGAGATGCTTCAGTGTCAGTCTATAAGTTTCTATCTAATTCTTTCATAGTTTGTTGTCAATGCATATATCTACTTCTAGGCAGGAGCACTGAATCTTTTCATCCAGGCCATTTGCACAATTTAAATTGCCAAGCCTTTATCAAAGTCCATCCAAGAGTGATGATAGCATTTGTTTATATTCATTGCATCTCAGATTCAACTTCGACCCTTTTTTCATGACATAGCACGATAACATTTAAGAATAGTTTTTAAAAGCATTCATTTAGTTCATCAATAACTTAGTTGCTCCTGTAAACCTGAACAGGTCACTAACTCTAGGTGTTCATTTGTCCTTGGTAATAGTTAAGATGAATTAGTCAAAATCTATGTAAATATACTGCAGAGAGTGCTGTCAGCAGTACCTTCTTCCCCCTTTAGAGCCAAGGCACTCATTCCCCATCTTCAGTATTGGCCCCCAGTTCCTCTCAGCTGGGTCCTTCTATGGGATTTATCCTCTACAGAACAACCTGGTTGTATAACCTGCCTGTGTGCCTACCTTCTGGGTTTATAAAAGGCAGAAATCCCAGGTCTTCTGCCTCAATGTGAGAGAATTTTGAAGAGCTTCTCCAGGTCCAGAACTCCTTCTGGAAGCCACTGACAGGACCTCTAGTAAGACTATATTACTGTTTAAATTTTCCCTGGCCATCCCAGCTCCCTCAATCTTTCATTCATGAGAGCAATTTCCAATAATTACACACAAATCTCCACTCAGAGTGTGTACACCACTTGATATAAGACCGTGCTCATTCAATTTCTTGTTTATTCATCTGTTTGCTTATTGTTATGGTTTGTGTCTAGTTGTCCCCCCCAAAGCCTCATGTGGTCATGGGGTGGGGACTTCTAGAGTTTGGATTAACTCATGATCACTGGGATTATGAGTGATCCAAGATTGGGATTATGGGTCTTAGTACTGCTGGGATCTTGGGTGTGGGTACTTCCCACAGCCTGGGGCAGAGAGCCTGAATGCACTATCAAAGAGACAGAGTTGCTCTGTTGCCATGTTGTTCCACTGCCATGAACTGGATGTTCTCTGCCCTGTGCCACTCTGTGTTGGAGCCAGCCAAGTATGGACTGAAATCTCTTACAATTGTGAGCTAAATAAACCTTTTCTTCCTTCATTCTGGGTGTTGGGTATTTGTCCCAGCATTGAGAGAAGAGTAATTTATGTATGCATTTATCCACTTTTCATTCAAACATCAGTCATGACAAGTATACCAAATAGTTATCTCATATACAGTCAGTTTTCTAGAAAGTTCCAGGAATAAGAAAAAAATCTAGAATATATCACTACAGTTATAGCTACCTAGTCATATAATGGAAATAAAGAGAAAATAGGGGACTGGGCAAGTGCCAGAACAACCCCAGTAGAGAGGCCTGGTTTGAGACCCTGCAGCAGAACTCCTGGCAGAGAAGCTAGGGGTGATATCTAGAGAGCTAAACCACTAGCAGAACATATCCAGCCAGACATAGCAGTTTCACTTCCATAGGTTGCAACAGGGAAAACCCAACCATAGCAGCCAGACCCAAGCCAGGTCTAGCTGGTCGAGTTCGAGCTTGGTAGATCCTGACCAGGAGAACTGAGGCATACTGCTTGGCCCAGTGGGGCCCATATCTAGATCCAGAACTATGAGAGCATCCCCAGGAGGTGGCAACAGGTAACTGGGGTGAACTAGTCTGCCTGGACTCCAGGTGCATAAAGGACAGGTAATCAGACAGGAGTTAGGGGAACTAATTTAAATACAAATTCCCTATTTAATATCTGCTTAGCTATACAGTAATAATGGTTGCTCTTATGATCTAAAATAGTTACAAAATTAATTACAATTAAATTAGTTACAAAAGTTTGTCAATTGCTAAATCTCACTACCCATTATTAATGTTGCTAATTATATTACTTTAAATAGAAAAGTATATCTGCCTTAACCACATGATCTCACTTAGGTAATAATATCAGAAGGTGCCTGGGTAATAACCTCACCAAAGCCCCACACTGAAGGAAAGAGGACCTTGCCAAATAGAAACCGGTATCTCACTCTCAATTATCTCTATTGATTAATAGAGAGGATAAAATCCTGGGATACCCACAAAGCAAAAAACTCTGACACAGAAGAGATACCTAAAGAACTGACTCTATACAAAGTGGCTCTGATTACAGTGATACAGCTAACTACTATCAAAATTTCACAAAAAAATACAGAAAAAATAATTCTCTCTGAAATATAAAAAGACAAAGAGAAGGAGCTAAAAGCATTCTCAGGTCCTAAGCCCACATAGAACAAATGCAGGAGACACTACCATAGAAGAAATTGGAATTCACACACCTGAAATCTCTGAAATAATAGCGTCTGAAGTAAGGAAACAACTGCAGAAGGGTATAGAGGAAATCGGATCAGAAATAATCTTCCAAGTAAAAAAGGAATGAGAGCTACAATGAAAGAATTAGTAAGAGTTTGTAAAGAAAACATTGATAAAAAAATAAAGAATAGGAAAATGATGGAAACCTTCAATGAGCAATAAGAAAAGTAATAAAATGAATTAAACAAATTAAAAGAGATATGCAAGAGATTAAAAACAATTAAAAGTTGGCAAAACTGTCGAATGAAAGTGAAGATAGACTTTTAGACCTTGAAAATACTGTTGTAGTTAGTGAAAAGTTAAGGAAAGATCTCTTAAGAACAACTAAAGTCCAGGAAGTAATAATACAACATCTGCAAGATGATATAAAGATGAACAAGATGATATTTAGTTGAACAACGTAAGACTAATAGGTATCAATGAGAAAAAAGGAGTCACCAAAAATGATATAAAAAGAATATGAGCATAAGTAATAGCAGAAAACTTCCCAAGTGTGGAAAATAATCTGACATTCAGGAACTGAATGAGGCATATGGAATTCCAAATAACACCAACCCAATTAAAACCACACAAGACATATAATAGTCACTATCCCAGAAATTCAGCACAAGAACAGCATACTAAAAGCTGCTAATGAAAATAAACAGATCACATTTAAAGGAAAATCCATCAGAATAATGGCAGATTTCTCCTCACAAATCATCAAATCAAGAAGAGCATGGAATGAAGTACTTCAAGTAATACAGGAAGACAAATTCCAATGCAGACTGATATACCCTGTAAAACTCTTTCAAGTTTAATTTAGAAATGAAATACTTCTATGGCAAAGAAAAACTAAAGAAATTCATGATGACCAAGTCAATCCCACACAAAGTACTAAAAAATATTCTGGAAAGAGATCAAAGTGACCACAACTCCAAGAATGAGAATTGAAAGAACCCACCAAATAGGAAAAATAACTAACCAATGGAGGAAATATAGGTAACCAGCAGCAGGAAAATAACATGACAAACACAAGTTAATACAAATCAATTATAACCATCAGTGTAAATAGACTCAATTCACCAATTGAAAGAAATAGACTGGCACAATATATTGAGAAACAAAATCCCACAATATGGTGTATACAAGAAAGACATTTAACTCATAATGAAATTCATAGGCTGAAAGTCAAAGGATGGAAAATAATACTACATGCCCCAGGACCTCATAAGAAAGGGAGGGGTGAAATCCTGTTTGCAATCTTAACTTCAAATGAAGATTGATCAAACAAAATAAAGAAGGCCACTATATAATGGTTTGGGGAAAAATCCAAGAGGAAGAGGTTAATACTCATAAATATGTATGCACCAAATACAGGAGCACCCAACTCTATAAGACAAACTTTAATGGACATAAAAAATCTAATAAACAGTACCACAATCTTAACAGGCAACCTTAACACCCCCTTATCCCAAAAAAATGTCAAGCAGACAAAAAAATCAGCAAAGAAAAAACAGAACTGAACCAGACTTTTGAACAAATGGATTTACTGAACATACAGACTGTCACAAGAACATCTGAACACACATTCTTTTTAGCTGCACATGGGGTGTTTTCTAAAATAGACCACATAATAGTCTGTAGGTCATGCTAAAGTATATGCAAGAAAACAGAAAATATCCTATGCATATTATCTCACCACAGTGCAATGAAACTGGAAATTAATGACAAAACACAAAAATCCCATAAAGGTATGGAAATTAAATTACACCCTCAGCAACCAGTGGGTTACAGATGAAATTAAACAAGAAATAAAACAATATCTACAATCCAACAAAAATTCAAGCAGAACTTATCAGAATTTGTGGGATTCAATGAAAGTAGTTCTTAGAGGGAAATTTATGATGGTAAATGCACACAGTAAGAAAGCAGAATGAGAACAAATAAATACCCTAATGCTGCATCTCAAGTATCTAGAAAAGAGTAAATCAAGCCTAAAGCCCAAAGCTTGGATGAAATCATAAAGATTAGAGCAGAAATTAATGCAATTGAGACAAAGAAAGCAATACAAAGAATTAATGAATCAAAAATCTGTTTTTTTGAAAGATTAAATAAGATTGATAAACCCCTAGCTAACCTCACCAAAAAGAGGAAAGGCAAAAATCAAATTCAAGCACTAAGGAATGAAAATGTTGAAATTACTACAGACCTTGTAGAAATTCAGAGGTTCATCAATAGCTACTTTGAAAATCTTTATTCTTATAGAATTGAAGACACAGAAGAAACGGACAAATTCCTAGATATGTACAAATTACCAAAACTGAATTAAGGTATAAAAACTCCCGATAACTCAATTTCAGCCAATGAAATTGAAAATGTGAGCAAACAAACAAACAAACAAAAAATTAACACCAAAGAAAAGCCTATTCCTGAAAGATTCACAGCTGAATTCTACAATAAATTTATAGAACATATAATCCCAACTCTTCAAACTCTTCAATGAAATTGAAAAGGAAGCAATATTCCCCAAATCATTCCTGCAGGCAAGTATTATACTGATACCAAAAACCAGAGAAAGACTTAAGTGAAAAAGAGAACTACAGGCTAACCTCCCTCATGAACGTAGATGTAAAATCTCAAAAAAAAAAAAAAATCTTAGGAAATAGAATACAGCATATTGTCAAGAAGAGCTGGCTTGCTCACTCAAAGCCATTGCAATACATTGAGCGCCATAGAGACAGCACCAGGTTAAGTGAGAGCTGGATGGGCACTGGGCAACTCTATACCCCACTGAGGAAAACAAGTAAACATGGGCAAAGGAGCTCCTAAGAATCTGAGAGGCAAGATGTCATCATATGTATTCTTGGTGCAAACTTGCTGAGAGGAGCACAAGAAGAAGAACTCACATGCTCCCATTAACTTCTCAGAATTTTCTGAGAAGTGCTCAGGGAGGTGGAAGACAATGTCTGCTGAAGAAAAATGAAAATTTTGAGATATAACAATAGCAGGAAAGGCCCATTATGAAAAGAGAAATGAAAATTTATATACCTCCTAAAGGAGAAACAAAAAAGAAGTACAAAGATCCCAGTGCACCAAAGAGGCCTCCTTCGGCCTTCTTGTTCTGTTCATCCCAAAAATCAAAGAGAACATCCTGGCCTCTCCATTGGTGATATCACAAAGAAACCTAGAGAAATGTGGAAAAATACTGCAACAGATGACAAACATCCATACAAAAAGAAGGCTGTTAAGGTGAAGGAAAAGTATGAAAAGGACTTCGCTGCCTACCAGTCTAATGGCAATCCTGATGCAGCAAAAAGGGAAGTCATTCTGACAAAAGAAGAAAAGGAAGGAAGAGGAGGAGGGTGAGGAAGATAAGGATGAAGAAGAGGAAGAAGAAGATGAAAAAGATGAGGAGGATGAAGAACATGATGATGAGTAAGTTGGTTCTAGCACAGTTTTTTTTTTCTTGTCTATAAAGCACTTAACCCCACTGTACACAACTCAATGCTTTTGAAGAAAAAAAATTGAAATGTAAGGCTGTGTAAGATTTGTTTTTGAACTGTACAATATTATTATTATTATTATTATTATTATTATTTAACTTTTTTTATAATTAACACACTACCGAATGTGTCTTTAGAGAGCCCTGTCCTGGTGGTATTTTCAATAGCCACTAACCTTGCCTGGTACAGTATGGGTTTGAAAATTGGCATGAAAATTTAAAGCAGGTTCTTATAGGTACACAGCACAGCTTAGTTATATATGGAGATGGTAGTTTTTCAACTTCAAGTGTTTCTGATGCAGTTTATATGAAATAACTGTTGTTCTGATAAATGAATACCACTCTATATTTGCAAAAAAAAAGTTGCAACTGTTTTATTAACATTCTGAATCCTTCTAAGTAAATACATTTTTTTATTAAAAAAAGATTACATACCATGACAAAGTAGGATTCATCCCAGGGATGCAAGGATGGTTCAACATTCGCAAATCATAAATGTAATGCACATGATCATCCCAATTGATGCAGAAAAGGTTTTTAACAAAGTCCAACACTCATTCATCGTCAAAGCCCTACAAAAAATTGGAATAGATGGCTTCTACCTCAATCTGACAAAAGCGATCTATGACAGTCCAACAGCCTACATAATTCTAAATGGAGAAAAACTAGAATCTTTTACTCTCAAATCAGGAACAAGACAAGGATGTCCTCTATCACCACTCCTAGTCAATATAGTTCTGGAATTATTATCTAGGGCCATTAGAGAAGAGAGAGAAATAAGAGCAATATGAATGGGTAAAGGAGAAGTTAAACTATCAGTATTTGCAGATGACAAGATACTCTTAATTTGAAGACCCAAAAAACTCTACCAAATAGCTCCTAGAATTAATAAACAAATTCAGTAGCATAGCAGGTTACAAAGTCAGCACCCAAAACTCAATACCATTCCTGTACACAAATGACAAACAGACTGAGAGAGAAATTAAAGAAACAAGACCCTCACAATAGCTTCCAAAAAACTGAAATACCTTGAAATTAATCTAACAAAGGAAGTAAAACATCTATACAATGAAAATTACTGTACCCTGAAAAAAGAGATTGAAGAGGATTTCAGAAAATGGAAATATATTCCTTGCTCCTGGGTAGGAATAACCAACATTGTGAAAATGGCTGTATTCTCCAAGTTATTATGGAGATTTAATGCACTCCCTATCAAAATCCACAAACATATCTCACAGATAAAGAGAAAACATTCCTCAAATTTATTTGGAACCACAAAAGACCTAGAATAACAAGGCAATCCTGGACAGCAAAGGAAAGGCAGAAGGCATTACTCTCCTGGACTTGAAATTATACTACAAACCTACTGTTATAATATCATCATGGTACTGGGGGGAGAAAAAAAACAACAACCAATCTGAGCATCAATAGAACAGAGTAGATGATGCAAATACAACTACAAACACGCTCAGCCATCTTATCATTGACAAAGTGGCCAAACAAGTTCACTGGAAGAAAGATAACATCTTTAACAAATGATGCTGTTAAAAACTGGCTCTCTACATACCAAAAACTAAAAGTAGACCCAGGTCTATCACAATACACTAAACTAAAGTCAAAATGAATTAAAGATCTAAACATTAAAACAGAAACACTAAACCTGCTGGAAGAGAAAGTACATGGAAATCTAAAAGATATAGTGGTAGACATTAGTTCATGAACAAAAATCAAACTTCACAGCGAATACTTGAAAAAAATAAACAACTGGGATCTCCTCTTGTTGAGATGTTTTTGCATGTCAAAAGAAATCACTGACAGAGCAAAAAGACAACTGACCAACTTAGAAAAAAATTTTCACCAGTAATCACTCAGGCAAAGATCTTCTATCTATAATGTATAAAGGAGTAAAACCATTAGGGCTCCAAAATTTAAAGACTGAATCCAAAAAATGAGCATCTGAGATGAATACACATTTCTCAGAAGAAGAAAAACAAGTGGCCAATAAATACCTGGAAAAAGCTCCACATCACTGGCCATCCAAGAAGTACAAATTAAAACAACACTCATATACCATTTCACCCCAGCAAGAATGGCTATCATAAAGAAATCAACTAATAATAAGTGTTGGAGAGTCTGTGGGGAAAAGGAACTCTTTTTCATTGCTGGTGGGATTGTAGACTGGTACAATCACTATGGAAATCAGTGTAGGGACTCCTCAAAAAACTAGGACTAGAAATCCCATTCAATCTAGTTATTTCCTTTCTGGGTATTTTCCCAAAATAACTGAAAACATCATACCATAATGACATATGTGCACCTATGTTTGTAGCAGCACAATTTGTTATAGCTATATCTTGGAAACAACCAAAATACCCATCACTTGAGGAATGGATGAAAAAGATATGATATTTTTATACAATGGAGTATTACTCGGCTATAAAAATGACAAGCTAGAAGTCTTCATCAATAAGTGGATGCAGCTATAAGCTATACTCATATGTGAAATAAAACAGACCCATATGTGTAAATATTATATTATAACCTCAAAGAAGACATAAAACCTTAAAGGTATAGCATATACATTAAAACAGAAAGAAATAGAACTTAAGAATTAAACAATGAAGAGGAGAAAAGATAGGGAAAAAAGGTAGGGTGAAAAACATGCAAGTATATATACAGGATGGCTGAAATGATTGTACTAAGAATTTCCATCAGTTTTTTAAAAATAGTAGTTAATGTGTAGAATTTTCACCTTGACTGTGTATGCTGATACCTGTGAACTAAGCAACTACATAGAGGACAGCAACATGTAATACAAAAACAATGCTTGAATACCTGTCATCTTGGTTTTCTAAATGCACGCCATTCCTAATGTCATATTAATTACTGTCTTTAAAATAATTTTTTTAAAAAGGTAATAATAGAAAAAAGACATGAAAAAAATTCAGGATTTCTTGAAAGCAAGCAGTAACATGCAATCATATGTCCGACCTTTCATAACCATATCTGTTAATCTGAGCCATAGATTTGACGATAAAAATAGATAATTTATCAACCATTGTTAATGAGGTATTGTATGCTACCCTGTTTCTGTCTTTGTTTCTGATCTTCATACTTTTGTTTCTACTCTTCAAAATAAAATAAAATAAAATGATGATTATAAAAAAAGAAATAGTGAATAATAGAAAATATCTAAGGTGTGAAAGTATTTTCAAAGGTTCATTAAATCCTGTTTAGGCATCCACAGTGTGTCTTGGAAATTTAAAAAAAGACTATATTTGGTCTGTAATTGCTTGAATCATACATCTTTTACCTTGATTAGCAATTTCAATCAACCAAGACATTACCAAGCATCTTCAAATAAAAAGCTGCATATTTTTCAACCAAAAGTCCTCTATTCAACCTTTTGATTTTCTAAATACTTTTGATTTACTGGATGTAAGTAGTGTTATGTTTTATAAAAATACTACTATCTTTAGAGTGTGAAACTACAAATATGAATTAAATGAGATATTTGAGTTTGTTGCAATGTTTTTATATTTTTGAATGTTATTTTAATTTGGTGTCCTTTAATTCCCAAACTTACTTTGTTTTTGCTGTTATGTTTTTTATATGCTTGTTAGAGTACTATATTTTAATCCTGAATGTACTTAGGTTTTTCAATAGCAAAGTTGCGAAAAATAGGCTTATTCAAATGTAAAACTGAAATGTACTTCAGAGGAGCAGTGGGCCATTTTCTTGAGAGACACATTTGAGAGTTATTATTGCTTGAATGATACCTTTTTCCTAGAAGAAGGTAGAGCAAGTTGAGCTGGCGGAAGCAAAATCTGGTTTCTATCTTGAAGGTTTTGTAAATTTCCCTTCTGGGATGTAAGAGACAGTGTTCCATAGCATTTCAGAATCAGCAAGCTAACTCTAGTATTGCCTTTGTTTGATTTCTGTGTTTCCACAGAGCTGTTTAGTCTCTGTGGGACTTTGCCTTCTGTTTCTTCTGTGGCTTCTCCTGCCAAACAAGTTTCCTTGCTACATCACAATAGCTAAAGCCAGTCAAAGGAGGCTTTATCGCCGCATTTAGACAGAAATACAATATCAGAAATTATAATGAGCGCTTTTGCTTCTAGCGGCTGTGAGCGGCTGTTGTCCTGCTTGCCATCTGGTGGCATGTTTTCCTTTTTGTCTTCATTTACAGACCATGTGGTAGGTGGCATGTTCTCTCTCCCTCTTATTCTTATCCATTCAGTTCCCTTCCTCATTACCTTGATTTCCTTTCCTGCTGCTCTTCTTAGGACGAGCATTGTTAGAATAAATCTTTAATGCATACAAAGTCTTTAAAAATCCTTAGAAAGAAAAGGGACATATATTCTTATTCTGAAGCTACATTGGAATGTCCTAGGAAAATAAATAAAAACAAATGAAACCAAAAAAAGCACAAGACTGGTCTTTCTATGCTAAATTGCTATTTATCTAAATACTGAAATATAATTTCAATCCTCTATCTATCTATCTATCTATCTATCTATCTATCTATCTATCTACCTGTACTATGACTTTACTTGGCTATATCAAGATATCTTTATAAGATATAAATATAATTAGAAGTATACTTTCTGAAGGCTCTAGAACCAAAGCCATGCATGGAGATTTTAACTAAATATATTTTTATGTGTTTCCTCAGCATAAATGCCTCCTCTGGTTCACATTTGGACCCCCACATTTGCTACAGAGTGGATCATCTGGTGAAGTCATAGAGCAGATAGCTAACAAGAGGATCCCTGGATGGCCCTGTAGATCTGGAAGTGAGAAAGAAGCTTGTAGCTGCTGAAATTTATGGAAAAGAATTTTAAGTATGCAGATTTTAATTACTCCAAATTAGAACTTGGCCAGCAAACCAAAGTGTTCTTCCTACTCATTTTGGAATTTAAAAAAAAATTCATCACACTGATTTGGTGTGCAATTTTACATTCAAAAATATTGCTGGACCTAGTCCATTGCACTTGATATCAGACATTAATGACTTTAATTTCCAATTCTAGGTCAGTAATAAGATTGATACAGAGATACACTCAGTGCTAACTCACTTATAATTGAGAACTGATACCATTCTCAGCTTGCCAAACTGGGTAGGTTCTTTTTCTCTTTCTTTTTAAAACTACCATAATTCCAGATAAGGCAGAGATTCCACAGTAGAAGTGGATTTTATTATTATTATTATTATTATTATTATTATTATTATTATTCTTTCCCATTTCTCTGAAACAGTTTCTCAAAATGTGACCCAAAGATGACATGCTTCAGATTTCCTGTGGAGACATTCAGATCTTGGGCCTTACCCAAACATTAGAAACAGAATTTCTGAGAGCTGGGTCTGGGAATATGTGTTTCAATGTCCTTATCAAGTAATTTTGGTGTCAGTTAAAGTATGAAAACCATTGTCTTAAAACACACATAGACTTTTCCCTCACAACAGATCTGCAAGCTCAATATTGAGTTAAGAAGTAAGACTTTTTCATTAAAAATAGTTAAAAAAGATCAAATCACAGAATAAGGGCCCATTCTTATTGGCCCTTAAGCTCTTCTACTTACTTGCATTGTATGGTCAAAACAGTTCACCCTCTTTTCTGTGATGTCACCTGTGATTTTTTTTTACCTGTCTCTGTCACAAAGGTGCTTATCTGTGGAGTTTTAGTTTCATTATATCCCTCTAGTTTGGGCAACTCAAGAGGTAGGGGAGGGAGATGACAAGGGACTTTAGAGTAAGCACGATTTGGGCCCTAATTTTATTAAACCTACTTGCTCTCTGACATATTTTGGATTGCCTTCTGGATTGTCTTCTGGAGCATAAAGATTTTTTAATCTCTTTGAGCTTTATATTGTTTATGCCTGTGGTGGTTGATACATTGTGTCAACTTGAGATGTCAGAAGCTTGGCTGGTTGTACTTGTCAATATCCACACCCCGAGGAATGGGGGCCCCTTCCTAGGGTGGGAAGGACCTGCCCACAAAAAGGGTATATTTTTATGCTAAAAGGATTTGAGGAAGGCTTCTGCACCCCACTTCCTGGGAGGAATTCTGATCTTTGTTGTACGACTTCACAGCTGGGCCACTTTGGAGGAGTTCTGATCTTCATGGTGGAGTTCAATCAGAGTAGAAGGAAGAGAGTCTTGATGGACACTGAAGCTGCTGCTACTCCTTGTTTTCTGCTCCCATTTGCCTTGGAGCCAGCAGAGTATGAAATAAAACCTCCACTAACTATGAGCTAAATAAATCTTTCTTTCCTTCAGTTTGGGTTTTCATATTTTGTCCCCCAACAAGTGAAAAGTAACCAAGACAATGCCTAAAAGTGACAGTTATTCCAACTTTGCATCATGTCCTAGTTATTTTTTCATTGTTGGGACGAAATAGTCCATACTTACAAGTTAAAGGAGGAAGGCTTATTTTGGCTCATAGTTTGAGAGGTTTCAGTCACAGTCAAATGGCTCCAAGACAGGATTGTATGACAGAGGGGCATAGCCAAGGAGAAACAGCTCCTGGCATGGTAGGCAGGAAGCAGCAAGCCTTCCTTCTTTCCATTTGTTTTCTATCCAAATTATAAGCCTATTGGATTGTGCCTCCCACATCCACGTTGCATCTTCATCCAACCTAGAACTATGCTAAATGAATCAGTGGGTTGATCCAGTATCATAATCCATGACCTGTTCACTCCCAGAAGCCCGATCTATAAGCAAATGAGGCTTTGGGAAGGCATCTAGCTATAAGCCATAGCACAGGGATATTTGAGGAATAAGTAAAATAGTATATCCCAAGACCTTCAGGGCATTATGATAGTGTTCTACAATTCTTAACTATGGTTATTTGTTATCATGTGGCTTCATGCCAGGAACAGATATTTTTCACTAGGTGGAGATGGAGCACAGGCCCCTGGATGAATTTGATGGGGTTATTTCACTGCTCAACACCCACTCCAATATTCCTTTAAGTACCAGAGCATATATATCTTGGATCATGCTGTCTATCCTCCACCCAGATCCTATCAGTGCCCTTTTAATGTTCTGGGACTCCTGTGCCCAATTGTCCTGTTTCTATGCTCTTTGCTCCAAAAGACTCACACCTATGCCTTTCTTCAGTGTCTTGCCCTTGATGGATGGCAATGCTTGGTCTGCACATCCAGAGAGTAGAAAGTGCTCCAAGCCAATTATTTAATGCAAGAACATGGAAGCTTATTATATGTGTCTGGAGGTGGGACTGAAGTGTCGTTGTCCTCCTGAGTTCATCACAGAATGAAGTTAAGGCTTAGGATTTGGGTTGTAGTCTGTTTGCTTCACTTATTTCACAGCCCAGTTCTGCCTGTCTTCCCTGGATCCTGTCTTTTCCTGGGTGTGCTCCTTAAAAAGTTATGGCCACAGCTCCTATCTCAAGGTCTACTTTGGTATTCTTCAGTGAACACATTTACACGCACCTAGTTAGCTGGCTTGGATTTTTCAGGAATGTTCTTTGCAGTGCTATGAAATATTCCACAGTCACACACAATCTTGTTTTTATATTTCTCTTTGAGGGTTTAGATCAGAGGGTGAGCAGGGTCCGGATAGGAAATATTTTGGCTTTGCAGGCCATGCTCAAAAGTCTCTGACACGTTGCTGACCCTTTCTTTACAACATATTTTTGCTTGCCTTTACTTCTAACCCACCTGAGTATTTTTATATTAATCTTGCCAGGTTGGTGCTTGCTCAGAGTGAATGGTATACCCTTTAGAATCTCTTTCTTTGGGGAATAAACTGAAAATATGAGGCAGAACATTACTGCTAACACCTGGGTCATCTCCCCAGTCACCATAGAGTTGTTTGGGTTTTTTAAAGTGACTTTATAATGATGGCTTCACAGCCATGTTAATACCAGCAAGATAGAATTGAGATCTTTGAATCTCCATGGAAAGCAAGCAATACCAACATTCAAAAGTGTCATTACTATTTTGTAGTCTTTGTCTTATAGCTTCGCTTTAGATTAGCAGCCTTTGGTGGCTTGTTGACATCATTCCTACTCTGATATTAGTTTATTTCCTGACCTGAAGAAATGCTGCATTAGCTGAGGTGAGAAAGGTTTATTTACATTCAATATTACTTGACGTCTTTGTAATTTCACCTTTTCATGACAAAGAGAGAATACTTACATTAAAAGCACATCAATAACCTTAGTAATCTCCTTGAGCAGACAAAGGTACATAAAATCAGGATGCAAGTGAAGAATGATGAGAATGCAAATTCAGTAAAGCTTGTTTCAGATAAATTTCAAAGCAGTGAGATTAAAGAGAAACCATGCAGCATATTTAGACCTTGAAAGCCAGTAGATTCTGGGTGAGGTTAAGCTTTACCCTGAAGAGAAAAATCATTATTTAAAGATTGAAAGGAAGTCATACACTGCATCCAAGATTGGATCATTGTAGTGAAGGAGTTAAGGAGCTTGGTGATTGTAGTGTTGTAGTATATCTGGAAGTAAAGCTATCCTAAAAATTGAAATTGAAATTTTGTCATCAATTCTTTTTGCTGCAAGTAAAGTCTGTTCAGATTGCAACACCAACAGAATAGAATGCATTGAAATATAATATATACCATAGTCATATGCATAATTCTCTTAATTTGTGTGACATGAACCAAAATGAGCATAGAGGGGTTGAGGTCCATCTTTGAGACGCTTCTGTGGTCATTATATTTCCCAACATTATCATCCTGAGACTAAACCAAGGGTCAGGCATATTGACAGGTACATTTTGGTTTCTGGACCACCTCTTGGAATGGAGATCTGATGGGATAATCTCAAACAGCACACCACAGTGAGTCAGATGGCATTGACACTGATCAAAACTTTCTAAATACGATGGACAGGTTATTTCTAGAAACTGACATTTAAACTAAAATCAAGGTTTTTATAGATTCATCCTGAAATCCCTGGAGGCTTTTTGAAATAAGAAATGTTAAACTGCATATCCTTCAATAAACTGAAGTTGGACTTTTATATTTTACATTTGGGAAATAAAAGAAAAGTCTTAATGAAATGTAGATTGATGTAAAATAGAAATAATTGGGACCAAATCTCTACATTAGGCTGACATCTTTGACACCAAGTGGAAGACTTTTCCTGTGTAATTATCATTATCATGAGGTGAGTATTCTAACTTGAGTAAATAAAAAGCACTGTATTGACACAAGAGAAATACTTTTATATTGCTCTAATACATTATATTGATCAAATCATGAAAGAGTTGGTATGTGGTTCTCTAATGTCTGCTGAGCACCTGACTCGCTTATGCACAGACATGTCCAGAAACTACTAGACTTGCTCTCAGGGCAGAGGTCAAGCTAGAGACTACAAAGGAGCTAGCTACACTTACAGTGATCCTGGGAAATGAAAGAGGAGATGATCTGCACGTGGACCAGTGATAGGTCGTGGGTATAGAGCAGAAGGTTTATCATAGCACATGCTGAGATGGAGAAAAGACTGGGAACAGGATCCAGGCTGCATGGAATGATACTCATGTCTGATGGGAAACTCACTAAACAGTTGCATCTTAGAAATCTTCAAGTGAGACCCAGTCCTAGCCCAGGTCCGGTGAGTGTGCGGAGAGTTTCCTGCTACCCTGCGCTGGCCGGACCAGTCCCAGCCCAGGTGCAGCGTGGGCCAGACCCTCTCCCAGCCCCTCGGGCCGCCCCCCACCACTCCGCAGTGCCTCCCCCACCCCGCCCGCCGAGTAGGATTTTCTGCCGAGTT
>NW_004524673.1:9925394-9935985 GCF_000260255.1 Octodon degus
AAAAAAAGAAATCTTCAAGTGAGAGGATCTTGGCAAAGTCAGTTATTTTCATTTTCCTAAGTTTGAAATAAGAATTACCTGAAGTTCATTTTCAGCACCCTTCTCTCTCTGCTTGAGAGATTACAGTTTTCTCTTACAACTCTATATTCTCATTTTAATTTCAAACATGAAGTATTCTATAATACTGATATCCTCAAACTCACTTTCTGTTCTTTTCATATTTTTCATGTGCACTTTTTTCAACTTTTCAATAATTGTGGAATAAGATTGACTAACATTGTTCATTGAGTGCCTTCAGCGAAGATAAAGATGGTGGACTCAGCTCAGCCACCTGGCACTGCTTGACTCTAACAGCTTGAACTCGGTGGTTGAAACTTTCACCTTGTGAACTCTGTATTTATCTGTAGCTCACAGGTGCCATGAGGAGTTGGCAAGGGAAAAATCCTTCTGTGGAATTTAATTTAGTAGCATTTCACAGCCAGGAAAGGGAAGCATAATATTTACATATGGAAATATGATGCTTCTAAGTCACAAACTATCATCTCTCCTTTGTCTTGAATGCAGAAGGAGGAGGGAGAACAGTGAGACTTTTGTGTTTATTCTTGTATAAAGTCACAGAGCTCTCCTTTCCATATCCATCTTATTTTTGCACA
The DNA here is from genome assembly GCF_000260255.1 of Octodon degus. Lineage (NCBI taxonomy): Eukaryota > Metazoa > Chordata > Mammalia > Rodentia > Octodontidae > Octodon > Octodon degus. The sequence continues at coordinate 9,926,048 of NW_004524673.1, forward strand.
TCCTGATACAAACAGACAAAAAGCTGTTATTACAGAAGGCGAAGCTGATAGCTTTTAATACATCACATCCACTAGGATGAAGGCATAATTGCTACTTTTATGTTCATTTTACAGTGAATAGTAATTAGCCTTTGGCCCATTGTAGTGTGTGAACATCGAATTATCCACCTGCTCTTGCCATGTCTCGTTAACTTAAACCATGTGCCTAAAGCTCCATCAGAAAACAACCCCTTCCCCTTCTCCTGGCTGGCATACTCCTTTAGATAAATTTATTTAGAAAAGTAGCATACTTGAGAATAGTAATTGCCCCATTTGTCCTGAGAGGTCAGGAAAAGGACTTTTAAAAATTTTTTGATGGGTGTGTGTCACATTAACTTTTGTAAAAAAAAAAAAAAAAAAAAAAAAAAAAACAGGCATGCTACTTTTTACTACTTTTGTGAAGACCAAGATATTTTTTACTTTTGTTGGAGACATTGTTTGTCTATGAGTTGATTTATGAAGATAATTTGATAACAATGTTACAAAATCAATGTGTATACACAGTCCCCAAGAAAAGGCAGGTCGATGATAAATAACCTTTGTTGATTTGCAGCTAAAATTTCCCTCTGGAGGAAATGGGACCTGAGGTGAAATAATCAAGATTATCATCAAATAAAGCACAAAGGAAAACTTACATCCTTATGAATAAAAATATTGTAAATACATCTGTACAGTAGCAACATTAGGAGAAGACTCTGATGGGAAATGAAAGAGGAGATGATCTGCACGTGAACCAGTGAAAAATAGAAATAATTGGGACCAAAGCCTGTGTGACACAGGATCTCAGAGCTAGGAACAAATTTAGGGAATATTTGGTTGAACTTAACAGTTTACAGAAAAATAAATTCAGGCTTAAGTATAAAGTATCTTGTCCATTTTTGGACAAAATACTGTATTTTTAAAATACATGTTTAAGATGCTCTAGCTTCCAATTAGAAATTTGGTAGTACTTGGAAATCTGTGTCTGAGATAGAAAAGAAACAACTAAATTAAGCTTTGGGTTGAAAAAAATCCCATTCCTAGAATCTGCCATTGCCTTACCTGTACATATCTGGTGATGTCATTGCTAGAAGAGAGAGGAATACACTACTATCAGGTGCACCAGATAGTTCCTAGCCCTGACTCCAGAGGTATTTCCAAGCATGTCATGTCATTTTTCCTTGTCTATAGAAAATTGCCACAAATGCAGTGTTTAAAACAACATTAATTTATTATTTGCTAGTTTTGGAGGTCCAGAGTCCAAAATCAAAGTTTCAAATAGCTTAAAATCAAGGTCTGCAGGGCCTGTTCCTTTTGGAGGTTCACAGCAGGATCTTTTCCCTTGCCTTTTCTAGTTTCTAGAGTCAGCCTACATTTCTTGTAGCTCCTTTTATGTTCAAAGGAGCTAAACACTCTCACCTCTTCCTATCTCAAGATGCTTAACGTATTTGCAGTCCTTTTTGCTACTATGGTAGTATATTCACAGATAGCTTGGATTTTGAGGAAGGTCATTATTCTGCATATCACATAAGTACTGTGGTGAGTAACATTACATATCATGTGGTTAATTTATAGGTACGTTTGGTTTATAGTATTAACACAGTGGCAAAAGCCAAGGGAGCTGCTCTGCCTGCTTTGTTATGTGTCAGGAAAACCAGAACATTATGCTTGAAGGTTGCCCTAACTGACGGATGTCTGCATGTCACACAGGCTATGTCACATTGGAGCGAGTCATGTTATCTTGTTCAAAGTACTTGAGAGATATGGAAAGCTAAAAACTGGAAATACCATGAGAGGCATTTTAAAGTGTTGCTTTCTGTGACTGCCAACACTGTTTAAGAGTCATAAAATGTGTGCAGTTGGAGTTCTGATATTCACAGTGATGAGAGATAGGTGACGGTTGTACTTCAAAGGAATTAAGGATCATCTATAAAAATTCAATTTTAAGATTTTCTACTTATGTTTTGGTCTGTGATTGGAAGCTCACTGATCTATACAGAAATATCTGAAATGGCAAAAAGGAAACATTTGCATGTTAAATTTCTATAAATATTTGACTCATTACCTTTGTGGTTCACTCATATGTTGTTTATTAAAGAAAAAATTAGGGAGAGACTTTCAGTGTCCTTTTTAAATCAGGAGGCTGGATAAAATTATCTCAGTTTAAGCATCTTAAAAGATTTGGTGTCCCTTGGTAAAGATAAAACATCTCATCATTATCAATTAAAAGACTCTGAAGTCTTTGAAAAGAGGACTTGTTTGCTTAAAATACATGAAGGTCATGTTCACCCTGTAATAGTCAAAGAGGAGTAGTCATTTGTTATTTTTAAACAGGCTGTCATTTAGCTATTATGAAGATGAATAACATTTGTTATTATTTAATAATCTTCCTGTTGATTACAGAGTAAAGACACTTGCAGACACCTTATGTGCCTTTCTTACTTGTTAGATTATTAATATACTTTGATTAAATTATGTAAACAAAAATTAGGGGCTTTGTTCTCCAAATTTTGAGACTTGCATCTAGGATGCTGTATACCATACCTTGGACATGATATTTTGAGTTGCATATGTTATTTGCTTACTGTTCATACAATGTTGCAAAAACAAAGTTCATTTTTTAATATCAAACAGATTGTCAATGGATCATATGCTGCCTCTATTAAGGTTAGTTTTTGGATGTCTGCCTTCTTGAACAGAGTTAATGAAGCTATAAGTTACCTGTGTGCCTTCATTTGGAGTCAGGCCTAATTATCTGGATCTTGGCCACATTATTGTCCAAGCTTTATTTCTAAAGCAGATGGAGTCACTCAGGAATGACTTCATTTGTATTAATTTGTTGCACTGTCCTCTGCTATTCATCTGAGAAGCACTGTACTTCTTTTGTCACATAAAGCAAAAGAAACAAAAGGATTTTTGTCAGGAATTAAGAGAGAAATGAGGGAAAACTACTGCTTTCTTTGGTAGACACTGATATTCCAACTAAAGTCAATTAAGCTGTGGTTACTTTAGGGCTATGGTATGGTGTGAGAGGGTAATTATGATACCTAAGATTTATGAGCTTTCATTTTTTAGAATAGGTTAGATGACAGATATATTGATCCAACAGTTTGGGAGGGAAAGTCTCTGAAGCAATTTTTGCTGGTGTCAGCTTTTCATCTGGGCTTTAAGAGCTCTAGGGGGCAATCTTTGAAGGTAATCACCACCTTGATTGTTTCAGAACTTTTAGCTTATTGTAAAAAACAACCAGTTTGCAATTTATGAATCAGAAAGATTATAATCTAAAAGGTGGTCACATTTGTATATTATATTGAGACTGGGATTGTCTGTATGAAAACAGTATGTAAAAAATTTCATATTCAATAATTGTTACTAATCTTCTATAGAGATAACTCAGGTCAAATAGAGTGTTAAGGAAAAATATGGCTTTCATTTTTATGATTGATAATAGTAGATTGCTTGATTACTATTTTGGCAACAAGGGATCAAAAATTATCTATGGCTTTTATATGGTCAATGCAATATTAGTACAAAAAGCCTTAGATACAGAATAACAAACTTAGTCAATAACCAAATTGCTATTGGAAAATACATAAGATATAATGATTCCACCAATTCATTATAATCATGAAGTTTGCAGTATGTCTATATCGATGTCAAAATACCTGAATGAAAGTTGAAAAGAAAATATTTAAACCTAGTTTCTATCAGCACAATGAATGACAGGATTCATTGATTTGAAGAGCATAAAATACAGAGTTGATTTCTTCAAAAGAAATTTTTACTCTTTTTAGAGAAAAATCTTCTAGTGAGTAGCTTTTAAACATTTCTAAAAGTATATATAAAATTTTTATTGGCATTCCCATAGCTAAGTGTTAAAAATACAAATTGTTATAAGATACTGAATTTCTTTGTATCTGTTAGTCTTCTAGGACTGCTGTAGCAAAATTCTACAATCTGAGTGGCTCAATGGACTTCAACTTATTGTTATAATTCTAGAGGTAGAACTTCAAGAGGCAAAATCTACAGAGACAGATATAAAGGGAGAAAACAGTATGTGAAGATGAAAGCATAGAAGGAGTCGTGCTTCCCCAGTCGAGGAATGCCAACATTTTCAGAAAATGATTAGGAGCCAGAAGAGAGGACTAGGAAGGCTCCTCCTATGGTAGACCTCAAAAACCAAAACCTGCTAACATGTTGATCTCTGATAAACTTTTCATTAAACAATTAAACTTTGATGTTTCAGTCACACAGTATATGATACTTTGTTAGGTCTGTTTGTTTTTTTGTTATATTTTTGCATCCTTTATATACTCTGGATACTAGTCTTCTCTCAAATGAATAGCTAGCAAAGATTTTTCTCTCATTCTGACTGGTGTCTCCTCATTCTATTGATTGTTTCCTTTGTTGTACAGAAGCTCTTTAATTCTTGCTTTTATTTTTATATATTAGAATGTATTAGAGTTGTAGTCAAGAAATCATTGCCTGTTCCAATATCTTGAAGTATTTCCTCTAATAGTTTCAAAATGTTAGGTCTTATGTTAAGGTCTTTGATGCATTTTGAGTTGATTCTTGTACAGGGTAAAAGATAGGGATCTAGTTTTAGTCCTCTAACTGTGGATATTCAATTTTCCAAGCACCATTTGTGGATGAGGCTGTCTTTTTCCAATATATGCCAAAAGTTAGATGGCTGTGTATGTGAAGGCTCATATTTTTCACCCTCTGTTCTCTTCCCTTTTTCTTTGTGTCTATTTTATGCCAATACCATGCCTTTTTGTTACTACACCTCTGCGGTATATTTTGAAATCAGATGTTGTAATGCCTCCAGCATTACTGTGTTTTGTCAGAATTATATTGTCTATTGGTCTTTTGTTGTTACATTCTTGATTTCTGTTTTTTTAATTTTTTATTCATTTTAATGAGTGAAAAAGATAAAAAATGAAATAGTTTCAAAACAGGTTAGTAGGGTAGTTACAATAATTAATACATTGCATATTATTGTCTTCATAGTAGTTATTTAGAGGACAAGATACAGACATGATATCTTTGTCTAAATACTATTAGTGCAAACCTTTCTTCTCAATGAACTAAGAGAAAGTAGCTCTGAATAAAACTGTCCTTTACTTATACTTTTGCAAAGTTAGTAACACATGACACTAGGTTGCCTAGCAACTAATAGCTGACCTTAACCAGACAGGATGTTTATCTCAGAAGTGAAGTAGCTTGTTTGCTTTAGGCACTGAGGCCTAGTCCCACCTACACACATTTGATCCATTTCCTAGCTTTCTGGCTCCCAACTTATCCCTCTTTTGTTTTGTTTTGTCAGAGATGAATATTCCACTGCAGTTAGAGAAACTGTATTTGGAGACGTCTTTAAAGGACCCTTTCATACTTGAAGGCAGTCCAAACATTGTAGGTACTTGAATTCAGCAAAACTGATTTCTTTATGTATTCTGGATTTATGTATAGTAATCTAGATTGGTAGTTAATTTTTTTTTGAGGACTTGAAGTACATTATTCCATGCTGTCTTGGTCTTGATAGTTTCTGCTGAGAAATCTGCTGTTATCCTGATGGATTTGACTTTATAAGCAACTTGGTACTTCTTTCTTATAGCATTTTGTATCCTTTCTTTTTTTTTCTGTTCATTTGGCCATTTATGTGGAGAGATTACTTTCTGGTCATTCTATTTTGGGCTTCTAAGTGCTTGCTGTCCTTAAATGTCTATATATTGCCTAAGATTTAGGAAATCTCTTACTGTTATTTTACTGAATAAGCTTTAGCCTTTTTATACTTCCTTATTAATTTCAATTATTCAAAAATTTCCTCTTTCCAGGGCTGGCAAGATAGCTCAGTGGTCTAAAGCGCCTGCCTAAGCAAGTTTAGGCAGGCACAGTGAACCATGGTTCAACCCCTTTCACAACATGCTGCACCAGCCCCACCCTGATGGTGGGCTGAGCCAGCCAAAAAATAAAATATAACTCCAATTCTTAAAAAAAAAATCCTCTTTTAATGGTATCACAGAGTTTTAGTTTGTGCTATTCATTTTTTTTAGATTTTGTGTTTGTGTCTGAATATCACAGTTCACCTATTGTTTAAGCCCTGGTGTCTTTTCTTCTGCTTGATCTGGTCCATTGATAAGGCTTTTAACTAAATTTTTTACTTGACTTACTGAGCTTTTTATTTTAAAGATTTCTGTTTGGTTGCTTTTTAGAATCTTGAAGTCTTTATTGAGTTTTTCTTCTATATTGTACCTTGTCTTCCTAAATTTATCCAGCTTCTTTTGTATTCTCTTTGAATTCATTATCATTATTAATATCAAACTTTTGAATTCCTTGTCTGGCATCTTATCCAGACGTATATCTTTCAAATAAGTTATTATAAGATTAATAAATCTTTGAAGAGTCATGTTGCCTTGCTTTATATATTTCTTGTGTTTCTACACTGAATTTGCACATCTTCAGAATAAATGTTTTTCACTTTATGTAAGGGCCTTCTTAAGGGACAATCTTCTTTTTACAATGTGCCCAGGTATGATGCTTTGTTATGTAGTATTAAACTTAATTTTAATTGGACTTCCTCGTGTAGTTTCCTTGTAGCTTCTTTGGCTGTGATCAGTGGGTTTTGACATTGTGTGTACTGTACAAGAGCCTGACAGGCTTTTGTAGAACTCACAACCTCACAGCCCATTGGTCATTCAAGCAGTTGCATCATAGGTAGCACAGTACAGGGGAGCACTCTGAGGTTACTTCTCCAGTCTTATCAACAGCACGTATTTTGAAAGGGTGCAGGAACAACCCATGCTGAGGTCCCTTGTAAATGTGGGATCCACAACATTTGTGTTATTTCTTACCACAGTAGCTAAGGAAGTATTGTCCAGGAATGGGCCTAGCCATTCCTATTTGGTGTCTGTAATCAGTTAGGACTATCCCCACTCTTTGAAAATTAACATATTTTCCAGTGTCTAAACAGGATTAGATTGTGGCCAGAGTAAGGTGCAATTTCCCTCAACTAGGATGAGTGAACAGGACCCAGTGGCAAAGGACCCAATCAGAGTGTTTAAGGTGTTAAACTCAATCTCCTGCCCATTTATAGAGAAGTAAAAACAAAATGTCAGCAAAATAAAAATAAGATAGATATAGAAATATGACAAAAACCAATTAATAAGTGTAATAATAATAGAAATAGATAAGAAAGGGGCAAAAACAGATTAAAGTACAAAGTAAAACTAACAAAAGTAAAATTAATAAAATGTATAGTAGGAAGAAGTAAAGGTGAGAAAGAAAAGGAAAAAGGAAAATTTAAAAATGAAAAATAACAAGAGATAAGAGAGATGGGGAAATAGAAGCAAGAAATAAAATTAGATAAGAGCAAGGAAAATCATGAGGAAAAAAAATGTCAAAAATTCCTTCTAGCTGAAGTACTTAGACTGGGTCTTGTAATGCACAATTTTAGGAGGTATGAGAGTGATATGAGTTGCAGTTGAAGCCAATTCTGAATATCTCAGCTCCCACCAGACAGGTTGGTGCTGAATGGAGGTTGAGGCCTTCCCCCATTGCTCACAGCTGGTTGGCCAACAGCTTAAGTGTATGTGGAATAGCCTGTGGGTACAGACTCACTTCAGAGGTGCTCTGTGTGTCTAGAGGCACGGTGAAAGCCACTGTGAGCTTTTGTGTGCTTCCATGTATGCTGGTTTACCTGGTGTGTTCACACCACCCCAGCAGCCCCCAGTCTGTGTTCCAGGGTGTGTGGAAATGTTCAAGCCCCAGGGTAAGCCAGCAAAACATCAAGTTTCTCAGTGGAGGGATGCCTCAGAAACCAGTCTGCCAGTCTTGCATTCAGTGTTTTCAGTCCCAGTTCACAGGGTTAACCCCGGGGGCCTGCCCCTTAGCTCAGTTCTTTAAGTGACTGCTTCAATAAGGCAGTCAGGCTCAGGTTGCTGTGATTGGATCCAGACAACTCAAGCCAGCCAAACCTGCCCTGAAGGCATTCGGAGAAGAGAAAAAAAAAACAAAACAAAACAAAACAAAACAAAACAAAACAAAACAAAAAAAAAAAAAAAACATGCTAAACCCCATGGACCACTCTGGCTCCTCATTCCAAATCACAGGCAAACTGATTATGATCCTCCAGTGTCCACACTTGCTGAAGCTGAGACTTCTCAGTGGGTATGTCAGAGACCTTTCTTTCTTCCTGTGTATCTCTCCTTGCCTTGTCCCTCCCAGTTAGTCACTAAGGCAGAATGTCCAGAGGGGCCCTTAACTGTGATTGTTTGGTGTTTTCTAGTCCCCAGACTAGGTTCATTCCTAACAACAGGCCCTCTTTCTAAAGATGGCTACTGGATGCTGTCCTAGTTAATGAAATTTTTTTTTTTTGAGGTCTAATTTGCTGTAGAAAAGGAGTGATTTCCAGACAAAATGCCCTAACTGGATCCAAAGCTTGTAAGAACCATTGGTTTCTCTGGAGCTAGTACTGTAATCTATTAATATCACAGTTGACTACATTCTCTAGCTTTTTTGTAATTGTCTTGTGGAGTTATTCCTCATGGTAAGAAGGAGGGCCAGAGTTGATGTAATACTTTTAGGTGGGATTCCTTTTTGCTTCTTCGTCCTATTTAGTTTTCCCTTCATGTCTGTCTTGGTTCCTGGTCTTATTCTCTTTTCTCAAAATACAGGGTTTTGTTTTTATTTTTTTCCCTGAGTTTTCTCACTGGCAGAGTCATAGGAAAAGTACTTATTCTACCACCTTATCACTTTTCTTCATGTTTCTTGATTATGTTTTATAAAGGTAAACATTTTAAAAATGAATCTCATTTCTCTTTGATTTTGAAAATCCAGCAAGCACAGACTGGGCCCTGAAAAAAAGGTTTTGAATTAATTAATCATTCTATGGTTATTGCCCACACTTTATATTCAGTGATATCACAAAGGCACTAATCGATAAGTGAAATATTCTAAAAGTGTTTCATTCTATTAATTTTTATTTAATAAAAAGTTACTTTTTAAATAGCTAAGTTGTAAAATTTTAGGTTGTCACTTTGAATTTTAGTTTTGCTTTTAAAAAAAATAGCTAGCAACTAGTGACATAATTTAATTGGTAAAAATAATTGCATTTAAATAGAATTTATCACAAAAATGTAAACTAAACCAAATGCTCCATCTACTCAAAACATCTTTTATTTGGCTTTCTAAGCAAAGATAATTTAATTTGAAAAGACCAGACATATTGACTGAAATATGATTTCTATGGTACTTAACGGAAAAATGAAGAAAATGAAAAGGAAATTTATTTTTATGTTTGTTAATACCTGACTTGAGAGCTGTGCAGGGTTAATCTCAGTCAAAATAAACTAAGATTTGTAAGCCTGACATATATACAAAACTTACATTCATTAAAATAATCAGAGTAAAATATCAAAATTTCTGACAGCCAATATTATGTTGTCAGTTACGAAGTTTTGCAGAAATTTATAATAGTTTGTAACTGATTTTATGGTGTATTAAATGACTTATTAGAAAATACTTCTACAGCTGGCATGATAGCTGAGCACACTAAACGCCTGCCTGGGAAGCCCAAGAACCCAGGTTCAGTACCCAGTACCGCAGCTGTATCAGCCTGGGAGCCCTGGGCATGCTGTGCTAGCCAGGAAAGCTCTGCGTGGTGACGCACACCTGTAATCCCGAGCTGAGGAGGCTGAGACAGGAGGATCACTACGAGTCTGCGCTGCATAGAGACGCTGCAACAAATCAATAAATAAAAGAAAATACTACTGTACGTTTGAAGGGCATCATCTCTTTTAATTAAATACTAACTGATGATGATTTAAGTTAAATCTAAATATAAGAATTTGTGTGCTACTAGTATTCCAATGTATATTTGTGCTGAGGTACATTCATATTTGTGTTGTAGTATTTTATATGTA
>NW_004524673.1:9943258-9950419 GCF_000260255.1 Octodon degus
TTTCATGGAAGAGTTTGAGGAGTATAGGGACTACGTCTTCTGTAAATGTCTTGTAGAATTCAGCTGTGAATCCATCCGGACCTGGACTTTTCTTTTCTAGATCTGTGAGTTTTGTTGAAAGCATTTTGATCAGGAAGGCATTTAATATGTATAACAATTTTGGGAGTATGACCATTTTCACAATGTTGATTCTTCCTAACCATGAGCAAGGTATAGTCTTCCATTTTCTGAATTCCTCTTTCATTTCTGTTTTCAGGGTATTATTATTTTCAATATAGTTTTTTACTTCCTTGGTTAGATTCATTCATAGTATTTTATTTTATCTTTTTGAATGCTATTTTGAAGGGTATGGTTTCCTCAATTTCTCTCTTATTGAGTTTGTTATTTGTGTATAGCAAATTTTGAGTTTTGACTTTGTATCCGTCTGTACTAGTAAATTTGCTTATTAATTCTATCAGTGTTTTCCTGGAGTTTTTGGTGTCTTCTATGGAAAGTATCATGTAATCTGCACATAATAATTTCACTTTTCCTTTCCTATTCTTTTTCTTTTATGTTTCTTGTCTAATTGCTCTAGCTAATCTTTCCAGAACTACATTGAGTAGGAATGGTGATAGTGGACATCCCTGTCTTGTACCTGAGTTTAGAGTGGAAACTTTCAATTTTTGTCCATTCAGAATAATGTTGGCTGTTTGTCATAGATAGCTTTTGTCAGATTGAAATGAAGACCATCTCTTCCAATTTTCTGTAGGTTTTTTTTTAAATCATGAATACATATTGGACTTCATCAGAAGCTTTTTCTGCATCTATTGATATGATCATGAGATGTTTGTCTTTGCCTATGTTAATATGCTGTATTACATTTATACATTTCTATAGGTTGAACCATCCCTGCACCCTTATTATTAATCCCACTTGGTTATGATGCACAATGTTCTTGATTATTTCCTGCATTCTATATGCTAGTATTTTATTGAGGATTTTTCTATCTATATTTGCTAGTGAGATTGGCCTATATTTCTCTTTTTTGTTAGGTATTTCTCTGGTTTTGCTATCTGTATAATACTTGCCTGCAGAAATGAGTTAATGAGAATTGATTCCCTCAATTGTTTACTATTTTTTTTTTTTTTTTGTAGAAATCAACTGTGAATCCATCATGGCCTGGGATTTTCTTTGTCAATAAGTTTTTAATTATGTTTTCAATTTCATTAACTGATATTGGGTTATTCTGAATTTTTATATCTTCTCAATTCATTTTTAATAATTCATATGTATCTTTGAACCTATTTCCTCTGTTTTTATCCTATGAGTAAATATTTTCAAAGTAGGTATCAATGATTTTTTCTGAATTTCCATAGAATCTGTAGTGATTTCTCCCTTTTTATTCCTTATTGCTTGAATTTGAGGGTTTTTTTTTCTTTTCTTTTTTTTTATTGATAAGGGGGCTAGAGATTTATCAGTTTTGTGTGGATATAACTGAACTGTAGATGTAAGGGAAATTTGATGTGTTGTGTTGTTTTTAAATAATTAAAATGGGTCAGTTTTCAAAAAAAAGAATCAATTCTCCAATTTATTAATTCTTTTATTGTTTTCTTCATATCTATAAAATAATTTCTTCTGTGATCTTTGTAATTTCCTGCCTTCATTGAGCTTGACTTGCTCTTGTTTTCTAAATACTTGAAGTACAGCTTTAGGTTATTTATTTGTTTTCATTCTTTTTGTTCATTTGAGTTTACCTGTATAAATTTCTCTTTGGACTGCTTTCATTGTGTCCCACAGATTCTGGTAAGTTGTATTCACATTTTTTTTTTTGGTTTTAGATATTGTTTAACTTCTTCTTTGATTTCATCTGTGACACATTGGTTGTTCAGGAGAGTCTAATTTAATTTCCATCTGTTTATGGAGTTTTTGTGGGATTTTTACCATGTTTCCAATTTCATTGCATGGTTAGATAATATGTATGGGATAATTTCAATTTCTCTGCATTTAATCCTGTGGAACAGTATGTGGTCTGTTTCAGAGAACATCCCATGTGAAGCTGAGAAGCAAGTGTATTCTGATGTTGCAGGTGAAACACTCTGTAAACATCTACTAATTCCATTTGATTACAAGTTTGGCTCAGTTTTATTATTTTTTTGCTGATTTTTTTTTGTCTAGTTGATCTTTTTTGACAATGGGGTATTAAGATCCTTCATTATAATTGTGTTATTGGTTATTTGATTTTTCATGTCTATTAATATTTATTTTATATACTTGGGATCTTCCATATTTGGTGCACATATATTTATGATTGTTATCTCTTCCCCTTGAAAATTTCCCCTGAGTATGTAGTGACTTTCTTTATCTGTTTTGATCATTCATGGTTTGACATTCACAATGTTAACAGAATATCTGTACCTGCTTTTCTGTGGATTCCTATCATGTAGAGTATTGTTTTAAATTATTTGATTTTAATTCTATGAATTTTCTCTTGAGTTAAGTGTGTTTCTTGAATATAGCATATTGCTCCTTTTGTTTCTTGATCCACTCTGCCAGTCTGTTACTTTTACTTGAAGCCATTTACATTGATGGCTATAACATATGTATTGTCTTATATTTTTCATATTATTTTCCTGTTGTAGGTTCCTCACTTTTCCCTTGTTTAATTACTTGAACTGCTTAGTGGTTTTCTTTCATTTTTGTTCTTAGGAGTTGTCATTATTATCTCTTTCTAGAATACTTTTTTAGTACCCTCTGTAGGGTTGGTTTGGATGTCATGAATGTATTCAGTTTTTCTTTGTCATGGAAGTATCTTATGTCCCCATCAATCTTGAAAGATAGTGTTGCAGGGTACATCAATCTGAGTTGGAAGTTGTTTCCTTTCAGATGTAATATACTTCACTCCAAGCTCTTCTTGACTTGATGGTTTATATTGCAAAGTCTGTTGTGATTCTGGTGGGCTTTCCTTTATAGGTGATCTGTTTCTTTTCTCTAGCAGATTTTAATATTTTGTTATTGTGCTGAATTTCTGAAATCTTGATAATTATGTCTGGGTTGGTTGTATTTTGGTTAAGGCTAATTTGAGTTCTGTGTGACTCACTTAACTGTATATCAGATTCTTTTTCCATGCTTAACCAATTTTCTGCTATTATTTCTGAAAATAGTCTTTTTATTGTGTTGGATCCTGCTTTTTTGTTGACATTTATCAGTTTTATATTGTTCTTTCAATCATCCTGCAGCTGTTCAGTTGTGATTTCCTGTTTCCTTGTTATTTTTAAGAGATCTTTCCTTTTCATGGTCACTACCTATAATGATGTCTTCAAGGTCTGAACGTCTACCTTCCATTTCATCCCAGCAGTTTTTCCAGCTTTCAATTAAATTTCTAAGGCCTTGATATATCATACCTCATAGACATGTCTTCTGTGTGTGTCTTGAGTCAGGATAGTCAAACAGGATAGAAAACAGGATAGAAAAGTTTTTAAAGATTGAATGTCCACACTGCACCCCATAACCCACTTATTTATTACAAAATATCAACATTGTAATTAATACTGAATACTGAGATTTCAGTTTAGAAAACTTAACTCGCATATTAAAAGAGAAACATTATAACAGAACTTTCAGTGATCTAAATAGTCCACTGCATCATGTGTGCTGTAAGTTCACTGCCACTAGTCTAACAATATGACTTATTAAAATAACCATAGCACAAAGGTCAGTGTGTGACTTGAAAACAGTGGTGTTGGGTTCTATGATAGCAATAGGAACTGAGAGAGCTCAGAATAGGGACCAAGATCAGACATTTGCATAATCACTCATTCCTACATGATACAGCCTTAATGAAAACTGTGAAAAACAGTCTCAGTTGAGCTTCTCTGGTTGGCAACATTCTATACATATTGTCACATATAGGTGCTGGGAAATTGACACCATCCTGGCTCACAAAGTGAGCAGAACTAAAGCTTCATTTTTGTATGTTTTGGACTATACTATGTATATTTTCCCTTGTTTATTTTCAATCTGTATCCTTTCCCTATAATTAACTATATCTAGGAACTAAATAACCTTCAATGAGTTTTATGAAGTAAATTTTGGAGCAACCATACCTCTGCAGGGGCAATTGGCATTAGATGCAAAGATGGTACTGCATTTAGACTGCCCCCTATACTTTCTCATTTACTATCTGTGTAGCTTCTAGAAGGCTATTTAAATTCACTTTGATTTCTTCTCCACAGTTAAGCTATATAGCTAGACATTGCTTTTCTGTATTCATTCTCAAACCTACAGATTATTCTTTATATGACACTTATAGGGAGCTTCTTCAAAGATGTCATTTTATTATCAATCTCCAAATGATCAAACTTAATACTTAAAGTCCAAAGTTCCCCTTAGTCCACTGACTGTTATCCCCATTCATCACTCTAGTGTCATCCCCTACCACTCTTCCGTCTGCTCATCCCTGCCATTGTGGCTATTCTATACCATGGCCTCTGACTGTAATATCTTCCTTCTTATTACTTGCATATTTTCATGACTCCATACAGCTGTTGCCCCTTAAGAGACTTTTCCTGTTGAGTTTCTTCATCCTTTAATGACTTATTTTCTTTAAAAATCTTTAACATGTTTTTATGGAAATAGTCAATTTCAAAGGGCCTGCCAGATACCTGAGCAGATTAAAGTGCCTGCAAGCAGGTACAGGAACCAGGGGTTCAATTCCCCATGCCTGCAATGCCGGCCCACTCCTGAGGTGCACTGAGAAGGCAATTGAGACTGGGTGTGGTGGTGTGTGCCTGTAAAAAAAAAAAAAGAAAAAGAAAAAAGAAAAAAGAAATGAAATAGTCAATTTTATAATTCACTTGTTTACTATCTGCTTTTTTTACTCCAATGCTATAAATTTTAGTCTTTTCTTTCTTTTTTTTGTGTGTGTATTTTAGTGAAGGGTCTACAGGGTGTTCAAGGTCTTACTACTAGATCGGACTCGGACTCGTACTGATCTGTTTGTTTACATCCTCCCAAAAGCTGGGATTACAGGCACACACCATCACGCCCAGTCTCAGTTGCAGTCTCAGCATGCCCCGAAGGCAGGGCTGGCATGGCAGGCTGGGGGATCATATCCCCCCCACTCCCAGGCCCTGCTCTTCCTTGTGGGTACTTTAATCTGCTGAGCTATTTGGCCAGCCCTTTTGGTGCTTCTTTGACAGGTAGTGTTTCTAACCAATTAGATATTTAATAAATATTTGTTAAATTATACCAGAATTGAGAGGGATATGTTGTATTTGCTTATATAATTCTAGCTCCAGTCTCAGGTCCCAGAACATAGTGGAATCAATTAAAGATTTCTGATTAAAAGTAGTAGTAACCTTAATGTTCCTTGTAGAAAGATTATAAAATTACTTATTCCACAAACTTAATCCTATGCTTTCTTTTGCTGGCAGGCTAAACTGGGATTCCCAACTTTTATAGTCTTTGGAAAATAAATGAATATGGCTCTTACAATGTTATTGTAGCATTTAGTTGCCACCACTTTTTTCCCTTCTTCGAAATGAAATATTTGGACTGCTGAGGCATTGAAGCTATATAAAAAGACTCTAAAAAGTTATATTGAAAAAGTAATAAAAGACATTACCAACTATGCTATAATTTGAATATTTGTCCCCTCTAAAACTCATATTGAAATTTGATTGTCATTGTAGCATCATTAGCATATGAGACCTTTAAGAGGTGAATAAGTTACAACAGCTCCATCTTCACACATGGGCTTGATGTTCTTAGAAAGCTTTGCACTCACTCCCTTTGCACATTGCCTTTCATCATGGGATATAACAAGACCGCCCTTGGCAGATGCCAGCCTATTGACCTTAGATTCCTTGGCCTTTGAAACTGTAAGAAATACATTGCTATTCTGCATAATTTACTAAGTATCAGGTACTGTGCTATACTAGTTCAAAATCTATTAAAATACATTATTTTATGAAATTCCAGTTTTCAACATAAAACTAGCTGTGCAAGTCACACATCCTATACTCCTATTTGCCTTATTTGTTTTAAGACAGTGGTCTCACTTTGTTGCCCAGGCTGAACTTGAACTTATGGGCTCAGATGATCCTCCTACCCAGATTCCCAAGTGGCTCACACTATATACACATACTGATTATGCACACTCTATGCTTCTATTTATCTGCATGTGTGTGTGTGTGTGTGTGTGCATACATGCATGTGTGTGTGTGTGTGTGTGTGTGTGTGTGAGATGCATGCATATGGGATTTTGTCTGTTACATTGGTAAAGATGTTTTGAATCTAAGGTATTATTTTTATTTGAGGGTAATAATGGAGATCAGAAACAGTCCCTCTTAGTCTTCAGCCTTTCCTACTCAGGATATGAGGAAAATGAGCCTAGTTATTGCTAGGCTGCAGTCAGAACCAGTCCCTCCTCCTACCTGAAACATCAAGGAAAACTGTTCTTTGAATTATGGGAAAGGGAGTTTTCTTTGTCATGCTTCATTGCTCCATATTTAGAAGAAATGGATATTACTTTTAGGTGAGGTCTGTAGCTTTCTATTCACAAGCAAACCCTTCCAGTAGTTACAAGTCATGACATTTGGTTTCATTCTGCTGAATGGATTTATTAAGGGGAAAAAGGGAAAGAAGCAAGTTCAAGGAGAGGAATTTTAATGCAGAAATTAAGCTTAAAAATGTCTGAGAAACGGGAGGCAAGCAACACTAGTGAGGCTGTTAACAGCTCCTCCAGACTTCGGACTCTTCAGGTGAGTCATAATGGTACTAATGCTTTCACTGTAGTAGAACAAGAAACGATATGTGGTCCTGAGAGCTGGATTTCTATTCGGATTTACTACTAGCATTCCTTAAGAAAAGTTTTTAACCATTTAAAGCTTCCCCCCCACATCAATTATTTATTATTAACATGTAACTATTAATCATTTATTATGAATTAAATTCCTATAAGCGTGTGTGTGTGTGTGTGTGTGTGTATGTGTGTGCGCGCGCGCGCGCGTGTGTGAATGTGCTCTGTAGGCATAAAGTACTGCAATATAAAGCATTCTAAAGTACTTTTATTGGGCCAATCAGATAGCTCAGTGGAGGGCTGGAGAGATGGCTCAGTGGTCTAAGGCACCTACTTAGAACAAGCTTGGCAAAGCATCAGGGACCGCGGTTCAATCCCCCAGC
>NW_004524673.1:9950519-9954635 GCF_000260255.1 Octodon degus
TTTTTTTTTTCCTGAATTTTAATAAAGTGAACAGAGCACTAAAATCAGACCCAGAACAGGAATTGTATTGATTGAAAGGTCAGGTCAAATGTTTTGACTATTTTCTACCAAGGTCTTTGCTTTCTTTACACACCCTAAGCATGAGTTCTTGGTTAGATACAGACATTATACGTGTCTTTTTCCACTCTCTGACTTATGTTCCGCTCTTTTGAAGGTATTTTTTAGAGATCTTTTGTTTTAGTGTAGCCCAATTTCACAGTCCTTTACTTTAGTACTGATTATATGCCATTTAAGAAATCTCCTGTCTCCACGTCATGAATATATTTTCCTATGCTTACTTATAGAAACTTCCTCCCATATTTATATCAATATCTATATTTTTGCCCAATGTGAGATATGGTCAAAATTATTTTTTGCCAAATGGGCAATCCATTAATGCACTATCATAATTTATATTTCCAATAAGGGTAATTTCACACGCTCTGACCCAATAACAATATTTCTCCTAATTCCATGAATTCACTTGCTTATTTAAGGCTGCATACTTACTCAGCCTTAACTAGGCCTGCATACCTTATTCAGCTTTGTCTACCCTTCCCTCAGTACAGGCTCTCTCCACTCACCACAGTCACCAGAGTGACCTGGGAAGCATAAAAGTCAGAGACATTTCTTTAAACTCTCTTCAAGGCTGTTAGGAGGTATAAAATACACCTTGAGCAAAAATAAATGTATACACCTCTGGAAGGACAAGTGTGAAGAGATTACTTGAAGTTTCCTGGGCCACATTCTTTCAAAATTGAGGTCAATTATTTCTTTACCTGGGATGTTCTTTACTTCCCTCTTTGGCCTTTGAAATACTATTTATCCTTCAAGGACCAATTCTGCTTTGAACTTTCCCTGTATTCCTGTAGTCAGAATTAATCATGTTCTTTTCTTGTCCAATTATAGCCCTAATTGCAGTCTACCTTAATTTTCAGTTACTTTTACACAATGGTGTCCCCTAAGGACTTTTATGAGCTCTTTAGCAACAAATTCTGTTCTGTTTTCCTTCCAGAGTCTAGAGCAATCATTTCTTAACACATAGTAGGTGTTTAATCAAGGATTTTAGAATTTAATTGCATACCAATATATCCACAAAGCACTGTTTTAAAAACATTATGTGATTTTTTTTCTTCTCAAAGTTCCAGAGTTGTCAACATGGAAACTTCGTAATTTCTAAAAGAAGTTGCTGATCAGTGAAGCAAAGAACAAGTCAAGAATCAAGTACGGTGTGCCCTTCAAGAACCAATGACTGACAACAATAAAGCTGCAGTGATTTATTACCTTCTGGAGGTGCATACATTTATTTTGTTCAAGGTGTGTATTTTATACCTCACCTTGCCTTGACGAGAGTTTAAAGAAATGTCTCTGACTTTTATGCTTCCCAGGTCACTCTGGTGACTGCACTGAGTAGAGAGGAATAAAAAAGTAAGCTATAAAGCACCCCCGGGCTTTTGGGGTTCACTCTCCCTTCTTTGTGAAAACAGCCATCTTAGCTGCAAGTAAACAGGTATTTTAAGCAGTGAATTAAACTATAAGCCAATTTCTCAGAAATACTGCTTAACATAGTTTGTCTTATCCTTTTCCACATTGCTCAGGATTCCTTTTTGTGGCATTACTAAAGGAATATTTTTGAAATGATCATTGATAGCAACATATGCTCTATATCATGTACTTAAAATTCTTCTTCTATCCCAGCTCTTTGGAGAGCAATGCTTTTCATAGTATGTCTAGGGATTGGTGATAGGCCTTGAAGCTTTGTGTTCTATTTCTAAATGAAACAAAGAGCTTATGCCAGAATATAAATTAACCCTGTCACTAAGGACTATGTAGCTCAGCTGACCTTTTTTCATGTGCATCAAGACTTTACTGAGGAAGAAAACAATATATTTTTTCTTTCCTTAATATTTTATTTTATTTTTTAATTCATCTTATGTATTTGGTACAGGGTTTCACTATGTAGCTTGGATTTCCTGTTTTCAGCCTCCCCAGTGCTGTGATTACAAGCATGCACCACCACACCTGAACCTGGTCGCTGGCTCAGCATCCCCAGGGGGCAGGGCCAGAGCCTCATATGACCAGATCATTTTATTTTAAAGAGAGAAAAAGACTGATAAAAATGATAGAGAATTTCAAATAACAATGATAGAAAATTAACAATAATTGTTATATTGAATATTGTTATCTTCAAAGTAATTGCTCAGATTACCAGGTACAGGCATGAAAAGTTGATCAAACAATATAAGCACTAACTATTCTTTTCAATAAACTAATAGAAATTAGTGGTATAATTATCTTAGCTAGGTTCTGTGTGTGTATATATATATTTTTTCTCTTTCTTCTTTTTTCTTTTTGCCCCTCCCAGTTATTCTTTCATGTTGACCAGTTTTTTTCCATTTCGCTATATATATTGTACCATTTGGATCTTATTTCATCTTTTATTTTCCTACACTACGGGACAACATGATGATTGCATATGGGCTTCTGATTTATTTTACTTATTGATATGGTCGCTAGTTGCATCATTTACCTATAAAAGCCTCAAGTTTATCTTTCTTTATAGCTGAATATTGTATAAGAATACTACCTCTTTTTTATCTATTCTTTGGTTGATGGACATTTGGGTTGTTTCCAAGATTTAGCTATGATAAATTGTGCTTCTATAAACATTGTGTACACATATATTGTTGTGGTGTGATGTTTTCATTTCTTCTGGGAAAATACCCAGCTGAGTCAAATGGGACCTCCAATCCTCACTTTTAAAGGAATCTTCACACTGATTTCCACAGTGATTGTACCAGTGTACACTCCTACCAACAATGAAGAAGGTTTCCTTTTACCCTACAGGACCAACAGCATTTGTTATGATTTGTTTTCTTGGTGATAGCCATTTTTTTTGTGGAACGAGATGGAATCTCAGTGTTATTTTAATCTGCATTTCTTGAATGACCAGTGCTGTTGAACATTGTTTTCATATATTTATTTGTCATTTATATTTTTTCAACTGCGAAATTTGCATTTATTTCATGTGCCAACTTTTGAATTGGGTATTTGAATTTTGGAGGTCCCATTTTTAAAATTCTGTTCAAGATAGGAACCCATTGTCTAAGGGACAGTTAGGTATTTTTTCCCCAATTTATAGGTTTTTCTTTTCATTCTGTTGGTGATTTCTTTTGAAGTCTAAAACTTTTTAATATGATGAGATCACACTTGTTGATTCTTTGAAGTATTTCCTGTGCAGTTTGATTTTTTTCATGAACTCTCTGCTTATCTCATGTTTCCAAGATTTCTACCTACTTTCTCTTCCAGTAGATTAAGTATTTCTCTCTTACTATTTAGATTTTTAATACTTTTTGACTTTAATTTACTGAATAGTGATGGACATGGTGATAGATATGGGTCTAGTTTTAGTTTTGGGCATATGGAAAGGCAGTTTTTCCAGCACCAATTGTTAAAGAGACTATGTCTATTCCAGTTAATGTGTTTGGCTCCTTTGTCAAACATAAGGTGGCTGATGTGTTTGTAGTTGTGTCTGCGTCTTCTAGTCTGTTCCACTGATCCTTAGGTAGTTCTGTTATTTTTTTTCCAGAATCATGCTGATTTTATCATAGTAGCTTTGAGGTATAATTTCAAGTCAGGGATTATGACACTTCCTGCCTTCCTTTGTTGCCATTGCCTTTGTCATTCTAGATCTCTTCTGGATCCAAATAAATTTTAGAAATGTCTTCTCTAGATCTGTGAGGGTTTTTTCATAATTTTATTGATAAATAGCAATGAGACAGTTTCAAATCAAATCGCTAGGACAGTTTCAATAATTAACACACTGCATACATTCTTCTCAGTGGTTAATTGCTGTACAAGATGCGGACTTGAGATACTATTTACAAATACCATTAGAACAAATCATTCTATTCTTTAAGAGAATGTAACTATATATCTATCCTAACCACTTTGAATACACAGATACAAAATAAACATTCATCTGTATACCCTTTTTTTTGTTAAGTTCCATTATTTGAATATTATAGGTGTGTAAACTCAGCAAAATATTCTAAAAGAGTCCAGTAGCCCATAATA
>NW_004524673.1:9965346-9979724 GCF_000260255.1 Octodon degus
GGGTTTCCATCCCCTTCATGCCCTGCCAGGCCTCTCCCCGGGGCACACTGAGACAGGCATTTGAGACTAGGAGTGGTGGCATGTGCCTGTAATCCCAGCACTTGGGAAGCTGAAAACAGGAGAATCACTATGAGTCTGATCTGTGTAGTGAGACCCTATAGACCCTGTCCTAAATACATTAAAACAACAACAACAACAACAAAAAAGTTTTATCTTCATAGCGCCAAAGTCAGTCTTCTATGTAAAACAGTAAGTGGCTTGTAGAGTGCTGTGACATGGTTTATACACAGAAAAAATATTAGCTGAAATTTTGATAATTATTATTTTTATGTTATTCTGACTTCAAGTGCAGATCATCCCCCAGTTGGTATTATAAATTAATAGTTAGAAAACTTAATTATTGTGTTGTAATTGTCAAAGCACAATACAAGTATAGCTGAAAAAGTTTCATGGAAGGTCTCATTTTTTCCTCTTAATTTCCTTTACACTCCTCTTCAACAAGCATTTATTGCCCAACACTGTACCTGACAGTCAGCATACAAAGATAAAGTACATTTTATGCCCCTAAAAGTCAAAAGTCCAGCAGTATAAGCCAGTTTCATCAGATTTTATAGGTAGTAGGATAGACTTGTGAGCATGATACAGAGGAGGACTCTATACAACTTATCTCAAGAAAGAGATGTTGCCCCTACATTTGGTTTCTGCGCATAGATGCTATCTGTATATACTGAATGGTTTATTTTCAGCTTTTTGTTATTAGTGGGAAGTCTAAGACTTAATTGATTTGATTTTAAGATAATCAGAATAGGTGGTATTTGGGGACTCTTTCTGATGCAAAAGATCCAATGCTGTTTCTAAGTGAGCTCAAGAAAATAGTAACTGCACTCCTTCACAGAATTTGGAAGTCGAATATTGCTTGTTTTCTCTCTCTCTCTCTCTCTCTCTCTCTCTCTCTCTCTCTATCTCTCTCTCTCTCCCCCCTTCCCTCTCTCTGTCATTGTGCTGTCCTAGGAAAGATCAGTCCCTTTTGCACACCCAGGGAGCTCCCCTGTTAAAGGTTCCCGAGTGTCATTCTTTTAGTTTATTAATCCCAGTGGGGGGGGGGGAAATGCTTTCATTTTTCAGTTTCATCATACAGTTTTAGAAACACTGTCATTAGTTATTTTTTAGTCATATCTTCATTTCTGAAATGATTGCTGTTTATAGGAAAATATACTTGGCACTGTTTGGCAAGGTCTGAGTCAAATGTCCTTCTACACAGTCTACTGGGTGGGGTAGAGGCATGAACTCATGTAACTGACAACCTCATTAGAGCAATTCGGAATATGCTACATCATGCTTTGCAAAGGAATAGCATCAGTTTATACCTCTCACAAATAGGAATGCCATGTAATGATGTCTCTGCAATTGTCAGTACAATTGTAGTATGAGGAATAACTGTTAACTTGCCTTATTTGTACTTTTACTATTTCTAGGAGTATTAGCTTTCTGTAATTGGTATAAGAGCTATAGTTGTCTATATATCCTACCCAATTAACTACATTTCATTAATTTCATACCACGCACCTACTTTAAACAGGGCCAGAGATATTTCCTAGGACTTCTGCGTGTAAGGCTGGCAACACCATTTGTTATTACTTTTTGATGGCAAGTGTAACAATGTAAAAGTAGAAATTTTTGCTGTATTTCTTGGTGTGTAGAATAAGCTAGTCCATAGGTAGAATGAAGTTGATATATGAGGAAGCATAAACCAGAGAAAGTGGAAGTGCTATAGCATTGAAACAGTTGATTTCAGCTGTTTCTAAGACTAAGCCATATTCTTGCCCTTCTTGCAGCTTCATTCTTGTACTTTTTATTGACTACTTGACGTAACCCAATATCTACACAGTTATTGCCTAAGTTCATTCAAATATTGTTTCCTTAATTTGTAAATAGGAGTCCTGGATTATTTTTTCTATGGGTTAGCCAGAAAGATCTCTGTATGAGTCTTTATCCCTAAAGATGTGGCAGAGCCAGGCCCACAAAAGCTGGATGTTTGTTGAGAGTATCAGCATTAACACATTGTGATGAATTAACTAATGGTCAACTTGTAACATCCAGCTGAACTGAATCAGCATGATTCTGGGTGTGGATGGCCCATATGAGGATTGTTGCCAATGACATAAAAGGAAAATTGGATGGGGAAGATAGTGTGCTGTTAATTCTCCTGGAGATGCTTGTCACTGGCTTTCCTGACATGAACTTGGCTGTTGTCACTGTTGGAGGACTTCCGGTCCTTGTTGCCAAAAGAATAGCTGAGGATCTTTAGGGGGTAGCTCTGGTTCTTACTCTGAATGTCACTTCCTGTCTGCAGTGCAGATACTGCAGCTACTGGCATAGACTTTCTATTTCCACCACTGGCCCTTGAGCCTTCCCAATGCAGATCCTTGATACAGACTTGCATGGGACATGGCCATGGGCTCATGTCCTCCACTCAGACTCGAGAAGGACATTTCTATGGATTCTGGGCCTCCAGCTGGACTCATGCAGGACATTTCTGTGGGGCCCAGGCCCTCAGATAGATTATTCAGGTATCTAGTGAACAGACAGATCTCCCACACTGTTCTGTATTTGACTCTTTGCAAGAAGGTTATAAAATAATCCTATAAATATGTGTTCTGTACTAAATATTTCCCTGTCAACCCTGACTAAAGCACATTAATTTTTCTCTTAAAGTGAATAAATAGTGACTAAATAGTTTTAAATAGTTTTTTTTCTTTGAAGTCAGAGTCCGGTGGTGGTGGGTTAATCACTGGATTCAATCTTTACTACAACAAGCCTTTGCCATTCCCTTCAACTGGGATTTCCTTAATCTGAACAGTGTTGTCTGGTATGCATATAATGTAAGCCACACATAGAATTTTGATTTTCTAATTTCTATCTTTATATATAGAGAGAGGTAAAAATCACAGCTGAATTTGATTTTATATTTTTTTCTAAAGTCATCACATGTTATTTCAAAATATAATCAATATAAATATATTTAATGCAATATATATTTCTTCTTTTGTGTTGTTAATAATATTTCACACCCATTTTACCATTGTGGCACATCTCAGTCTGGTCTAGCTGTATTTCAAGTGCATAGTAGCTCCCTCTGGCATGGGGCCAGTGTACCAGACAAAATACTGCTAGAAACAGTGAGCCAGACAGAAGTAGGATGCTCCCTGAGACCCTAAACTGAGTGTTTACACGCTCTGATATCCTTTTAGCTAATAAATGCTGCATACTGAGTGCTTCTCAAACAATTTCTTATCTCTGAGATGAAATGTGTTGATCTTCTCTTCATTCTTTTTAATACTCTAAAACTTAAGGGCTATTTTGTTGTTTTGTAACTTCCATTCCTTTACATTTTGACTAGCACTTTCTTTAAAATGTTCCCATTACTCCAGTGTCTGTCATTACATGCATTTTAGAAAATGATAAAATGATTATAACTGTATCAGTGTGTTGCTTTTCAGATTGAAAAATACATTAGGAGTAATATTGCTTCCTTTTCAATGGTGACAATTAACTTGAAGGTGTCTTAACATAGGACAGTTAAAACATTTAATAGTTTTTGTATGTGCAAAATTTAATTGGTTTCTTGCCACATCTCATGCAAATGTAGAACTGCAGCTAAGAAAAGTAATAAAATTTTTTTCTCCTTCCATCTTCAAGGGAAAGCTAATCTTAGTTATTACTGCTTTACACCATGCAAGCAATGATGTGATGATGGCCTCCTAGCAAGTGTTTTGATAATTTCAAAAGGAACTACTATAGCTTAATAGTCAAATCTACACGTTTCTCTCATATTATCATAATACTTTGAAGTAGAGTTATGGCAACCTGTGATGGTAGTTTCAATTCTTTCATTTATTCATTAAAAAATAGATTTGCTAGCCAGTCATGGTGATACCCTCCTGTAATCCTAATAATCAAGCTATGGGAGGCTGATGCAGAAGATTACAAATTGGACCATTGCCTAGACAGCTTACCAACTTGGAAAGCCCCTATCTAAAAATACAAACAAAGCAGTACGTGGGACACAGTTCAGTGCAAAGGCCTTGAGAAAGAAAGAAAACTTGCTATCTATAAGAAAATGACCAGAGAAAAGCTAGTTTTCCTCTTTATATCCCAAGCGTCTAGAATGATATTTAACCAAAATGAGACATACAACACTCATTTCCTGAATGAATATAGAAGTTATTATAAATAAAAGCACAAATGGAAAAGAAGCTACGAACTTGGAGCACATATTATGCCAGGCTCTGTGTGAAGTTTGTAATACATATTATAAAATGTAATTTGTACTCAAATTTGTTAAACAAGTATTATACTCATTTTACAGATATGAAATCTAAGAAAAAGCAAATTGAATAAACTCTCCAAGCGCTCATATTTGAATTGTATACTTAGGAGTATCTTCAGGTTCATTTGATATCAAAGCTATACTGTTTGTTTTAATTAGTTTATTAGATACAAAATATACCAAACTAGATGATTATAAATTATAGAATTGTATTATTTCTCAGACTGGAGGTTACAAATCCAAGATCAAGGTTTTAGCAGGTCCTTGCTTCCTCTGAAATATGTAGATGAAGACTTTCCTTGCTTCTCCTGGCATCTGCTATTTGCTGTCATCTATGACATTCTTTGGCCCATAGATGCAGGGTATCATTCTTTTTCCTAACTTCACTGACATTCTTCTCATACTCTTCATCTTCATTCTTCTTATAAGGATGCTAACCATATTGGATTAAAAGTTTATTCAACCTCCAGTATGATCTCCTCTTTAAAAATACATGCATGCATGTGTGTTTGAGGAGAGTGAGGGGAAGAGGTGGAGAGGAAGGGAGAGAGGAGGGGAGAGAGAGATGGGGGGAGAAAGAGAGTGGGAGAGAGTCAGAGAGAGAGAGAGAGAGAGAGAGAGAGAGAGAGAGAGAGAGAATAAATTTACAAATAAGTTCATAGTTTGAATTTCTTGGGGTTCAGATCTCAATCTCTTTAATCGGAACACAATTCTACCACCTCCACCATACTTAGTTTTCATTCAAATACGTAGTTTTCATTTAAATATCCCCACATCCCATGGTACTGGCTTGGTTATGGATATGTGTATTAAAAAAAAGAAGAATAAAAATCATGACACACAATTCCTTCAATCTGGTTGGGACAAAAATATATTTCCATAAAAATAAATGTCAGTGGTAGGTAGTTCTGGATATGAAAAATTTGAAATATTAGCAGTACATGAGAGAAACATGTCTTGCATAAGTTTAGAGATAATGACTTAGAGTTTAAAGGGAAACAAAAGACTAGAAATGGAGATCAGGAATAGTATACACAGAGCACAAAGTGAAGCAGTGAGAATTGTTTGACACTCAGTGGTTAAATGCAGAAGAGCGCAGGCCACCTATCAGAAAATTCAAAGCAGAATCAGTCAGGAAAGAAAGGCTGCAACTAAGAAAAATTCAGCTATGACAAGTACTGTATGATGGAGAAAAAGAGAAAGAAGGGAAGAGAAAGTCACTGGGCATTAGTATTAGAATATTTTAAGAATAATTTGGTCATACATTTTCAATGTAAGACTGTGTAAAAGTTTGACTTCACCTTACATTTAATTTGATGTGGACAAAGGCTGAGCTTCAGAGATACCAGATAATGATACTGAGACTGGCTTCCTCATAAGGAACTGTGTTGAGATATGATTGTCAGTAAGGCTCAAGTCCACATTTTAAAATTTCAACCATGTCCTGGATAGTCAGTTTTTCAAGTGTTTTTAGTACCTGTTTTGTGTCAACCATTCTTCCCATTGTTGGGGCTGTAGCCAGGACTAGGAAGATGAAGCTCATGTTGCCGTGGCACTCCTTTAGACAATGAGCAGGCAACTGAACACACTGGTAATACAATTTTCCATATGCGTAAGAAGTATGAAAAAAAGTATCATGTTTACTAGTAACAAGGGAGAAGACAAGAGGTTATAAGCTAAAATTAAGGTTTTCCAATTAGGAGTTAAACGCAGCATGTATATTTAGTTCTGGTTTTGCTATGCGCCAGGTAGGACGAGCCCAAATTCAGAAAGCTAACTGTGTGATTTTGGTCAGTTTATTCAAATTTTTTCTGTATTATAAAGGGTAAATGATGAAAATGATGTATGGAGTATTGTTCAAGTGTCTATAGGCTTCTGATTCTAAAGAATTATTTGGATAGCAAAGATATTTGTTATTTTAAAAATCTGGATTGGCAAACACTTTGTTGAAAACAAAATTGTCACTTCGTTTTTGTGTCTAATGGACAATGAATTTCATATAAATATTTCATTTCTGATAGTCTCACATTTTATGTTCTAATGGGAATTGAGGGTTTGACCTTGCTACCTCCGGCATAGATGGTGATGCCCTGAGGGAGAGAGATGATGTGTCAAATGGCTTTATATTCATGAATGCAACTGAAAAAATAAAGGAAAGCAGTGCAATGTATACCCTAACCCTCCCCGAATCCTCTAATTGAACATACTCTTAAATGACAGTGCCAAGCTAATATGGTCAATATGCATCTAAGTAAATTACAAAAGACTCTTGCTGTGCAATAGGCAACCAAGCCTGGAGGATCCATGCTGTTGAGCTATTGCCACATGTACTGGCTCTGTGGGAGGACTACTTTCCTTTCTTTACTGTGGTGCTGCTGCTTTTCTGCTGCCATCTTTGCTGACAAGATTCAGAGTGATGGTGGCCTGTGGCTTCATCAATTGAAAAAGGCAGTGTCAATTGGCAGCTTATTTAATGGTGAACATGTTTGCTTCCCTGCCTGATTCCCTTTGGAAAATAATGAAAGCACATATGATAATGTGTGTCCTGTTCTTGGACTTCAGTGGTCAAATGCATTTTCTCTACTGACCTGTTGATTATGTAGGTTGTGCCTCTCTTGATTACCTAGGTCTATAGTGATCGGCACCACAAAACAGAAACACATAGCGTAATTGCAAACATTCACTCACATAGTCAGCCTTAACAGGCTGAAGTACCAAATGGATCACATATGACTTTGTCGTAAGGTTTTATGTGCAATCATGACAGATGTTCAAGGAGATTATCCTTTTCTGTCTCCACTCTGCCTCTTTGATACTAACTCACATCCGACTTGCACTAAATAGCCTCTCTTTTATAAATAGATGAAGCCCGAGGCCTGCAACTTTACAGAGTCAACATTCTACTCATCAAGCATTTGTTTGCAAGCACATAGATGTTCCTTTCTTTAAGGCCAGCAGCACAAAGTGCTGCTTGACTTTCTATGCCAAGAGCTACCTGATGTCAACCAGAGGCAACTTCAAAGCTATTTTATGTCATAATAAAACTTTAAGAACTTGTCCCCCATAACGATTGCATACTGGATAGTAAAGATTTTTTTGATGTGTATTTACTTTGTTGCTAATCTTCCTCCAGGGATTTAAAAGTGAACAGGCATAATGAAATGCTCCTTGCTGTTTCATTTCAAATTTAAGGATTGACTACACCACATGCCTTCTCTAGACTTACTTGGTTATCTCTAAATAAAAGGCTTTTCTCCCTGAAGTTCTCAATTCCCAATGATAGTTGAAGAGCATCTTGTTTGAGACAGGCATTTCACAGTCAAATTATGATACCTTACAATGGCATCTAATGTCAGATGTATTTCTCTAATATTGGAAAAAAGAGAAAGAACAAGGGCATGATGTTCTCTAAGAAAAATGCTTCAAAGGAAGGAGTTACAGAATTATTTTGGCTACTACATAATGCCTTTGTTCTGTTTATATTTGGTATTGTTTCTTATTTCCTTAAAAACAATTCCCTATTTTGTTAAACTTTCTTCATTATTTGTGTTTTCTCACTTAGGGAAAATGACCCATAGTATTTACTTAAAAGATTTATTTATTTATTTATTTATTTATTTATTTATTTATTTATTTGTGTGTGTGGAACTGGGGGTTAAACTCAGGCCCTTGTGCTTGCCAGGCAAGTACTTATTCTACTGAGGACATCTCCCCGGCCCCAAAATATATGCATTTAAATATTAAAAATTTTCCTGTGCAAATCAATTTAGGATAGGTGGGAAAAACCAGGCCAGTGAAAAAGAAGAAAAGCATTCATAATCTCAGCATCATCCTTAGTGTATTTAAGAAGCAAATTAAGAGAATTTCATTACCTGAGTGGGCAATTACAGAGCTAACAGAGTGGGTCATACAAGGGATAATCCTTCCTTATGATGGTCTGAACCCCATCTCCCACAAAGCACCATTGCTGACTTTCCAGTACCTTATGGTACAAGTTCCTAAACTCTGAATGAGATTAGAAATTCTTAGTATAGAAATTCTTAATAATGTGGGATAGATAATCATTTAGGTCGGCTTTCATCAACTGAGTGCTGGATGATATTAAAGACTAAAGAAGCTCACGAATTTGTACAAAGTCACAAAACACATTAAGAACTAAAATACAGATTTCAGAATTCCTTGATAATTGTTTCTTCATCTAGATGCCAACGGAAGGGCTGGCCAGGTAGCTAGCTCTACAGACTAAAGCACCTGCTTAGGCAGAGCTCAGTGGCTGGGTTTTGATTTCTGGCATGTGGTGCTGGCCCCGCCCCCAGGCACACTGAGACAGCAATTGAGACTGGGCATGGTGACATACGCCTGTAATCCTAGCACTTTGGAGGCTGAAAATAGGAGAATCACTACGAATCTGATCTACATAGTGAGACCCTGTAGATCCTGTTCTAAATATATTTTTTTAAAAAGAAAATTACAT
Organism: Octodon degus; assembly: GCF_000260255.1. NCBI lineage: Eukaryota > Metazoa > Chordata > Mammalia > Rodentia > Octodontidae > Octodon > Octodon degus. The sequence continues at coordinate 9,974,151 of NW_004524673.1, forward strand.
TAGATGCCAAAGGAAATGAATCCTAGATTTTTACATTTTTTCCATAGAAGTCTTAGTTCCATGTCACACTATGTGTGATAACTTCTGAATTAATAAATTATATAGCTAAAACAACAAGCCATACAAACCTATGTTTTAAAATTTATTTTTATTATAAAAAGAAAAAAACAGAATTTTGAAACAAGATAATAGAAAAGTAACTAATTAAAACATTGCATATTATTATCTTCAGAGTAGTTACATGGTATACATAAGCATGAGATATTGTACAAACAATGTAAGTACAAACCAACCTTTTCAACGAACTAAAAGAAACTTACAGTATTTCTAACTTAGCAAATCTATTTTTATTAATCACTTCTTTCTTTATGAGTTCCATTTGTCTTTGATGTTTTTTCTCTTAAGTTCAACATAGTTCAAAGTCTAAGTGAAATCAAGCTGATTAAAATATTGACTTCTAAGAAGAAGTAGTGGAGTCTGTATTCTGCAAAGACACCACATTGCTTTGTCTTGGGGAGACACATAAATTAAATGCTATATGTCATAGGCTCAGTGGTCTAATAATTAATTTTAGAATATCAGAAACTTGTGGAAAACAGTTAAGTTATCCAGCATGACACATAGAAAAATATTAGCTTTGTGGAAGCCTCAGAAGGCTTCATAAGGATGTGAGATAGGTAGATGTTAACAAAAATGAAAGATCTCTTGACCAACGAAGAAAGAAATGATATTATATGGTTAGATTTATACAAACTAGACCCAAGTATGGCTCTACAGATTTTGTTGTTTGGGAGACCTATTTTTCCAAATTTCAGAACTGTTTCCTGTGTACTTAGCTCTTGGGAATATTATCAGACAAACCTATCTGTAGGATTATTTGAATTCTCTATATTTAATGGTTGGGTTAATTTAAATTAAGAAATTAAGAATTGTGATATTTAAAGCTATTTGAGGAGCAGAAAGACTGAGCATTCTAAATCTTTTATTACTATCTTTATTGACTGTAGGGTGTGTATCTAATAAAGATTATTCATTGATTAGTTAGTTTCACTTGATTTTATGGCCACTGTTTGTAGGACAAATGTCTTACCAACAAGTACTCTTAATTTCAAGGGACCTTAGATGACAGGGTACAAATGGCTTAATGAAAAAGAATTATTACTGTTACAGAGAACTCCTAGTATTAGGATGCGAAAAGAGAAAATAGCTTACAATGATAAAAACAGAATCCAGGGGGAGAAATGGAAAACCACAAGGAATTTTAAAGTTTTACTCCAGACTTCTATATATTGAAGCTCTCTAATATTATCAAGAGCCTGAAGTTCTATGGACTCTTATTTGTTCTTGAATAATGGGCTAGCTTTCTGTGTCTCAAAACTCTTTTAGGATTCAAAGAGCACAACATTAACCTGGAAGTAGAAACAGTTAGCTCTCCACAGTTACCTAAATACATCATTTTAATGAAGCCTTCTTTATGTCCAGTCTGCCCAAGAGAGTCTGCTTATTAGGTGTAGTAATTAAACCAGAAATCTGATTTGTTCTCCTCTTCCTTCTGCAAACCCCACAGGCCTTGTGTTGACAAATGGTGTAGACATCCCTCTACTACTGCTCCAAATGACCATTACCTCCTCATGTACCTGCCTTTGTGTAATGCTCTTCTGAGTATAAATGGGAGTTGTGATTTGCATCTAAATAATAGGACACAGCAAAGATGATGGGATGTCATGTAAAGTTTTAACTTCTGTTTTGTCAGCAGACTCTCTTGTTAGTTTTAATGGTGCAAGTTGCCGTGCAGTGCACCATCATGTGGAGAGGCCCATGTGACAAGACCAAGTATAGCCTCTGGCTGATAAATAGCAAAGAACTGAATTCTTTGGCCAGCTGTGTGGACTTGAAAGATGATTCTTCCAAATTGAGTGTTAAAGTGAGAACTCAGGCCCACCAAACATCTTGATTGCAGCCTTTTGAGAGATGGTGAAGTAGAGGAGGAAGCTAAATGATGTCTGGTTGCTAGATTCATGAAAACTCTATGAAATAAGTTTGTGTGTAGTTTTAAACTAGTTCATAGTAATTTGTTACATGCACTAGATTGCTAATATACTTCTTGTTATCAATTGTGAATGAGTTGGAAGCTATTCTATTGAGTTTTGTGCATATTGCACTGTGCCCCTTCCTAACTAATTTTTTGATGGAGGCAATAGAATCAACACAGTCTTCTATGTATTTTACTAAAGAACAGGAAGTTATCTTAGAGGCCTCTCTTCAAGCTGAGCTCCCAATGTCCTCCTTCCAGTGATAGACTAAAGACTGAAGCAGCATTGTAACTGAGGACATTGTAGCAAAAGGAGCTTAGCTTCGGGAGCCTGAGAATAAAATACAGCAGAAGTAAGTATTAGAAGTAAGAATGTTGATCCCTTGAGCATAAAATTCATATATGTGTACTCTTACCGTGTTCATCCTATGACCTTAGTGAGCTTTTACTACTTCTGCAAGCAGAAGGCACTCTTAAGTTTAGCCATAAAATAGAAGGAATGCACTGAGCATAGTTTGGCTCATTTATGAATTAGTAACTGGAAACTGGAGCTTTCATAACAAACTGATAAAAATCTATGTTATGTGGAAATTTGAATAAAATATCTACTTTGTTAGTCCCAAAAAAATTTTCAGGGAAAAGTACAGTGACTATTAAAGCTGAATGTGGTAGATGCCTGGCTTTATAGTAGCATTAACACAAAGCTTTCTGGCCAGTACTTTTCACAAGAAGGTAGAAATAGATTATAGGTTGTTTTCTTTAAGTGCCTGAGATTTTTTTATTCTTCTTTTTATTTTTCTCTCAGTTGCTCTCCTGATAGAAAATTGAGTGTATGACAGGAAAGATGAGCATGAAAACTCTCATAATCCAGGCTCATGTTCTCTGGAGATTGCCCTTGATATATGGAACTTCTCACTGAATCTTTCCTAGGGTTTATTTATTTGCCCACATTTTCCCCAGACTTAAATACCACTATTGATCACACTGAGCTTCTCAACACTGAGTCTTCAGAGCTTATCAAGATTAGAACTTTCTAGATTAAACATTGAAAACAAATCTCAGCTATATACATAATCCTTGGAGAAATAGCAGATCTATAACTGACTGGTAGCATACCATTCACAATTGAGTTTTATTTTGGTCCCTATTTTAGAATCACTGATGGAATTTAGTGAAGAAGTAAAGGGTTTACTTAGGAACTTATCAAAACAGCCAGGATTCCTCAGGAGTTTAAGGCTGCGGAAAATTCAGTCTTTGTTCTTTGTGTTACTCAATGAATATCTGAGCTACTACTGTGTTCCAGAAACTGTGTGCTTGACTCTTGGCTGTGATACCAAGAAGAATTCTTTTGTTGGCCAGGAAATTTTGATAGAGGAGAATGAGAGTAAATGGCCAAATATAATGGAGCATAGGAAAAGTTATAACAGGGATAAATTCAGGGGCATCTCACCTTGTATGTAATGAAAAATTTCTTGCCACTAAAACAAATGACGTCAGAGCCAAAGAAGCTTATTAATGAATCACGTAGTTGTGAAGCCTATAACAGCATTCTATACCCCAGACAGAATACGCATTCTATCTCAGCTTCATTCTGAAAGAAGCATAAAAAGGCTCAAGGGATAAAGCAGAGGAACAGGGATTGAGGAAGACAGGCCTTTTCATGCCTATCAGAACGTTACTCCTTAAGCTATTATTTCTTTCCATAGCTTCATGGTTTAATTTCTGTTTTCAAAGTAAAATGAACATTAAGTTAGTAGATATAATGTGCATTTTGATATTGTAGAACCTATAAAAGAAAGTATTGTCTATTTTAATCAATATTTGTAGATCACTTACCTTACACTGGTACTTATATTATAAAATATTGTCTTGTTGTTAGTTATTACTTACTTCTTAAAACCATAAGCAAATATATGCCTCTTGTGTATTATAGTTGTTGGGTTTGTTTTTGTTTTTGTTTTTTGTTTTTTTGTGGAACCAGGGGTTGAACTCAGGTCCTTGTGCTTGCCAGGGAAGCGCTTATTCTACTGAGCCATCTCCCTGACCCTGTGATAGTTTTTTGATGCATTCATTTAGATGGGCCAAATCATGAAGACAAAAGAGAGACCAGCAGACATTTTGAAACACACACAGACCCTCAGTTATTCAAACAAACACTAAGCTTTGTTTTACCTTTGGGTGATTTTTTTCAGTTAAAGTTTCTAATGAGTTGATTTTTAATTATGGAGATTATTGTTAGTAGATCAGACCTTTCCAAATGATCCCCCAAGAGGTACTCAACTGTTAATAGTAAAAGACAGTCCCCAAAGCAGCTGGATGTACAATTGCTCTTCCTTTGCTCGATAAGCTATTTCTGCCTGCCTACCTGCCTTATAGATCTTTGAAATTGTTAGCTAGCCACCAGTCATGTAAGCAGAATCCTTGTAATGAATTCCTCCTCATCCTACTCTCTGTATAGATGCAGGTGTCTCTCAGTGTCCATTGGGAACCGGTTCTCAGATTTTCCGGCTAATACCAAGGTCTGCAGTTCCTCAAATTCCTTATTATAAAATAATGAAGTATTTGCATATAGCATCCCCACATCTTCTCATATACTTAAAACCATCTCTAGGTTGTTTTTAATACTAAAACCGATGTATATTCTATGTCAATAGTTGTCATATTGTGTTTTTTGGAAAATAATGATGAAAAGATGTGGAGTACTAGAGACATCTATCTATCCTCAGTTGCTTCCTTACTGATATACTGAAATCTTAAAAATACCAGAATCTTTAACACATATGTCATGCTCAGAGCAACTCTCAAATTGCTCTTAGCAGTTAAGAAGACTTTGTAAAATTAAGAAGTCATTATTGGGGCCTGGCAGGATCCTGAATAGACCCAGAGTGCAGGCCCAGCACAGAACCCTTCAGCAGAACTCCCTGCAAAGAGGCTAGAGGCAAGACCCACCCAGCTGATTCAGGAGCACAACATCTTGCCAGAGAGACACAAAGGGTTGAACTCTAACGCCTGCAGCAGAAAGAAGTGGAGCACAGCAGCCAGATCCAAGCAACACCCATCTGGAAGAATCTGAACTTCGTAGATCTGGACCTGGTGCTAAGGTAATAACTCTATCCAAGCTCTACACCAAATGTCAGAAGACAGCGGTATACAAAATGACAAAGAGAAGGATCAAAATGCAGTCTCAGGCCCCGAGTCCATCCAGTACAAATGCACAAGACACTAGCACTGAGGAAACTGGAAATCACATGCCAGATATCTTAGAAATAATAGCATTGACAGTAAAGAATCAACTGCAGATAGGTATAGAAGAAGTCAGATCAGAAATAATTTCGGAACTAAAAAATGTAGTGGTAACTAAAATCAAAGAAGTATTAAGTGCTTCTAAAGAATACACTGATAAAAAAAATAGAGGAAAATATAAAAATGATGGAACCCCTGAATAAACAACTTAGGAAAGAAATAGAATCTATGAAACAGGTTCAAAGTGATATACAGGAAATTAAAACCTCAATCACAAGCTGGCAAAAGTGTTTGCGTGA
>NW_004524673.1:9981081-9989064 GCF_000260255.1 Octodon degus
AAATAACTGATGTAAAAAAAAAAGAAACAAAAAAAAAAGAAGTCATTATTCATAAATCTACACAAAAATCACCCAAGTATATTTCATGAAGCCCACCTTTGCCTAGCATCTTTGGTTAAATTGTGAAAGGCATCTGGCCACTGGTTGAATTGGCCAGAGGTGACTCCACTGCTCATACTTGCAGCTTTCCTTGGCTCTGTGCTGGAATGACAATCTTTCCAACTGGCTGGATGGGAGCTATCACGTGCCAAGCTCTGTTGGAACGTTTTGAAACAACATTGAATATAACGTAATTAAGTAGGGATGACTGAAGACTTAATGCTTTTACTGACTAGAGTCAAGTCTATGCCAAACATAGAAATTCATCTTATTTATATTTTTAAAGAGGAGAAAATAAAATTCATGGAAAATGTTGAACTCTACTACCATCCTTTCAATTATATAAAAATATAGGCAATTCTATACAACTATTTACTCAATTTTTATAAATTCATTTATTTCTGGTTATGAAATTAGTGTATATTCAAAGAGAAAGAGTAAGGGGTGAGGATTAAAACTAATTAAAACCACCAGTATTCTACCAGAGGTAACTATAGATGTCATCATATTTTTTGCAGTGATTTTCCTGTGCATATATAAATCATGCTTTCCCTGTGTCACAATATATTGCAGGCAAATGACCTCTGAAAATAACCATATTTCTCTCGATCATTTTCCAGACAGCTTCTAAGAATTTCAGCCAACAGAGGGTCTGGGTGAGCTTGTTGGCAGACAGGATGCTTTTTGCTACACTTTGTATCAAAGACTCAGTATTTTTGGCAGTGGTTTGAGAGTTCTGCAGAAAGCCCCATTCTTTGAAGTGTTTCTAGTAGGAAGCTCCTGTTTTTATTTTAGCTCCTCCTTGGTAGGTCCAGCTCCAGAGATTGTCCTTCCTGATCATTGGTGTGGCTGTGACCTCCAAATGTCCTTCTCCTCGGGGTTACTCATGTCCCCTTATTTGGCCTTTCAGTTCTAATGCCTTTATAAATGAGTTCCCACAAATAAGACTCTTCTGTTAAACCACTGAACAAAAGTGTTTCTTTCTTGACAGAGATAAATCCACTTGCTCTCTTAGCATATTCTGGGTGCTTGCCTATGACCTTATAAGATCTACATCTTATATTGTATCTTCTTTATTAAAGACTAGTTAGCATATAATATTTACTTATAAGTGCACAATTTGATGCAGTTAGACAGACGCAGCTATGTAATTATTACCACATTCATGATCGGAAACATTTCCATGTACACTCAAATTCCCATGTGTCCCTGTACAATCAATTCTTTCTCTCCACGGAGCCCCTTTGGAGCTACTGGTCTGGTAAAATTTCAGGTAAATGGAAAGGCACACAGTCTACTGTCTCTTGTGATTGACTTTTTTAATTTAACCTGATACTTTTGAGGTTAATCTGTAGTGATGTTTATGTCAGCAATTCTGTGTGTGTGTGTGTGTGTGTGTGTGTGCACGCGCGCACACGTGCGCATGTGTGTGTGGTGTCTGAGGATCTTTTTATTTATTTATTTTTAGCAATTTGTTCTTTTCCATTGAGAAATAATACTCTACTCTATAAATAGGCCACAATTTGAGTTTTATTCATCAGTTGTAGGACATTTTGAATGTTTCCAATTTTTAGCTAATAAATTTCTGGGAACATTGGAACACAAATATTTTGTGAATATATGTTTTCATTTACTTTAGGTAAGCACTAGGAATGCAAAATTTGGGTCTTCTGGTCATTATTTAGCATTTAAGACCTTAACAAACTTTTCCAAAGGGGCTATTCCATTTTTGTTTCCACTAACACTTTATGATATTTTTAGTCTCTTCACGTCCTTACCAATACTGAATATTGTCAGTCTTTGTAGTTTGTCCTTTCTAGAAGGTATAAAGTATTATATAGCTGAGATTTAAATTTACTCTTGTGTAGTGACTTCTGATGTTGGGCATATGTGTTTATTCTTGTTTGTCATTTGTCTATCTCCTTTCACAAAATAGATATAAAATATATTGTTCATTTTTAATGGAGTTATTTATTTTCTGATTGAACTATGTAATTATTTTGATATCATTTTTATTATATATGTTTGGCAAATATTTATCTGACTTTGTAATTTAAATTTGAATTTCTCGTTATTATCTTTGAGGAGCCAAATTTAAAAATTTTGACTTAGATCACATATATGCTATATAGTATAACATTTTATGAACCGCTGATAATACATTATCTATGTAATGGTTTTCATAATTTTATTGCTATACAACACTTTTGTCATTTTCATATTTAAATTTTGTATGATTTCATTATGTCAACTTACACAGGAATATGCTATGGAAATTCTGGATTGTTAAGATTTTATCTGACATAAAATTAAATATTCTTAACTCAGTAGATTTTCTATTATAATCCTTCTTTCGGAAATATAAGAAAATAGTCTCCAAATCACTTGAGACTTCTTTGAAGGTGCAATGCACTTTGTCTTTCTGCTGACTTCCCACCCATTTTATCCTGAGATCTTTGGAGTATTGTGCAAATGAACACCAAATAGTATGAATATTCCCCAAAAGCCACTTTAAACATATTGAAACTATCTAATTAATCTGGATAGTCCTAGTCAATTGATCATATACATTTATATAGTTAAATAATAATAAATAATAGTAAAAATAAACAAACTAATAAACTAATAAATGATAATTCAAATGAGAAGTTACAAGTTCATGGGGTCAATAGAACAGGAGAGAAGATAACAGCAGAAAAATATCCATCTAGCTTTTCTTCTTTTTTGTATGGAAAAACAGTAGCTAGTTAGCAAATTGAGGGATGCAACTCCACAGGTTTTAAAGTGATATATTCATGAGAAGCCAGTCCATGTCCTGACAGAACTTCAGAACCTAAAGTTAGCAAATAGTAGGGGCTATTTGTACTTATGTTCAGGATACTCCTGGCTAGCAGTATGGGCTCATCATGCATAAAAAAGGAAATCTTTTAATCTCTAGAAAATTGATACTCTTTTGAAGACAGTTACTATATTTCAGATGTTCCTGTAATGAAAAAAAAAATCATGATGGTGAAGGTCCCCTTACCCTAACTCCATCAGTGTCTGTTTATTAGAGCTCAGGTTATATATTAACAAGTGTCCAAAGATCATAAGAGTTTGGAGGACAGTCTCATACCTAAAAGAAAAAGTCATGAATGTATAAAAAGCAGAAAAATTGCATGGCAAAAGAAAAATATCTAAAAGTATATTTGAGGAAAATGCTAATTTGGGTAAGTGAAAGTGCTAATTTAGATAATTAAAGAAAGAGATAAAAATAAATATATTTATATGAGAGAGAGGGAGGGGAAATTTTTTGAAAGTTAAAAAATCTCTAAAATTTAAAGGATGAGGAACGGTGGATAATAAAGTAAAAGGAACAATTCAATGAATAATACAAAAGAAGAGAGAATAAAGCATCTGATGGAGATTTTGAAATTTTAAAATTGTACTAAATAGATTGTAAGGAGAAGAGTGAAAATATAGAGGAGTTATTATAGATATAGTACAAAATATTTTCCAGAACTGAAAACCTGTGTTAAACAGAATGTTTGGAATAATGAAAATAAAAATCCAATATTATACCATGTTATTATGGAATTTTAATAACTTAGGGATAAAAATATCTTTAAGCTTCCAAAATGGGAGAACAGTTCACATACAAAGTATCTGGGTGAAAAAGTATCTCTTATCAACAAAGCCATTAGGAAGCAACAGTGGGAGAATGGTGGCATTATTTACAGTGACTATGATTTCTGACTATCCATCCAGAGTAGAAGAAAGGTATTTCAAGCAAGAGAAATTGAAAACTTTAATGCATGCTTTCAAAAAAAGTTACTGGAGGATTTACTTCAGCAAATTATGAAATACACTAAGAAAGGAAAAACATCAGGCATAATTTTAATGAAAAGTCCTTAGCAGCAGCTAAGGATATCAACAAAAGCACAGTCTAGGATTGCTACAACAAATAGTGCAGTTTATATTTTGTGTCTAGGTGTCCACCCAAAGCCTCACGCAGTCATGGGCCTGCTTCTAGAGTTTAGGATTAATTCTTGATCCATTGCTCAGAATATGGATGTGAGTGTTGTTGACACATGTGATCCTGCTCTAGGGTGGGTAATGAGTATCACAATGTAAGGAGGGGAGAGAGGCTAGCTAGCTGCTGCAGCCACTGTCTCTCCCTTTGCTCTTTGCTGTTTCCAGCCACCATGAGTGACTGCCTTCTTCCATGTGCTACTCTGCCTTAGAACCAGCTGATTATGGGCTAAAATCTCCACAAACTGTGAGCTAAGTAAACCTTTCCTTCTTTCATTTTGGGTGTTGGGTATTTTGTCCCGGCAATGACAGAAAAGTAACTAAGACATCCAGATTAGAAAAGTAGGCACTCAGGGACACTAGAAAGAAGATCACAGGAAAAAGCAGGCAAACGGACATGTGAGGCTTTATAAATGTGTGCTTGTGTGTATCACTCAATTGTGCTTTGTAGTATCCTTATCTAGACTTAACAATGTAAACAGTAGCTTTTATTTAATGTAGGCTAACATATGCCAGTATATATTTAATTTAAATTTTATTTAGTATGTACAAACATATATATTTATCGGCAGTGTCTAGGTAGATGGGTAGGTAGGATGTGAGATGTGAGATAATGGTGGTATATGGGAGATAAAATGTTCATCATTCAGATAAAGCCAAAGATTAAAAATTTAAAAATAGAACTATAAACACATTTAAAATTGTGAAGGTAAATACTGGAAGAAATAGCTAAAAGAGTTGAAAGTCACTGATTCTTTGTAAGTAGGGATCCTAAGTGGAGAGGAATGAGGCAATTTTTACTATTGTTTATTATAAAGCATTCATTACAACAATAATTTTGTGTGTGAATTAAGTTTATTCCAATATCGATGAATGGAAATATAGTATGTATGTCCTGTAATCACCACTGATTTCTAGTTAATTGACTTAGTTAAAAAGAAAATCTTTTGAGTAAATTAAATATAACTTAAATCTTCATTATCAATTCTCCTACTAAAGCAGAATTCCATCAATATATTCCTGACTTGACATATCATTTACGATATTCAGTAAATCACACATTCTGCCCTGAGATTCTGAACTAAGACATTTGATTTGATAGTTAGGTTTAGACTAGCTTTTTGTAATATTGCTGGTGTTATAGAGCTAGATAATCTTTCAGTCCCTTGACTGTGGTATAGAGTAACATTTAGTTCACAGAGTTCACATAGTGTACGTGACTAACTCTAAGTCACCCAAAATTATCCCACTGCAGGAAGCAAGAGTACCTTATTCTTTTGGACTTACTGAATTACATACACAACTAGTGTTATGTCTTTCTTAGGTATGGAGGGAAACAGGTGCAGAGCACCATCTGTAGACATGATGATGGAGCAGGTTCTATTAACCTTTTCAGCAAGACATTTGGGACAGGCATTTAATGCATGGAGCCATCAGCTAGAAAAAGACATCACAATCTTTACTGCAGTATTGAATAACTGTCTAAAATGATGCATAGATGTACATATTTGTGTGTTAAAGAGGAAAAGTAAGAGTTCTTCTGAAAATTAAAGTAGAAGTGTTTTAACCTTATTTGTGTAAAGTGGCATAATAGATTCCCCCTTGCTAGGACTGTTGAGCATGCATCTTGTAGTGGATACTAATCCTAAACTAGGTGTTCTACTATAACATAATGCAGAGACTCTGGGAATCTTCAAAACTGGCTACTTATAACATTGTTTACAAGAGTTAGTATTTGAAACCTTTTATTAGAAATCTTAAATGGTCAGGGCTTTGTATCAGAACAGATAAGAACTGTGATTTTCATGCTCTTTTTTCTACTTCAAGGCTTCTCTAGATCATATCTACTTGAAAGTTCCATATCAAGAGAGATTTATCCTGTTCTGAACATTTCCCCTTAAATTTCAGCATAGGCATTGTGCCACACTACAAAGATAAAGAAAAAAATTAAACACCAGAAACATGTTCATTGTAATTATAAAGACTGAGAAGATGCTTTTAAATAAGAAGGAAAATGACCGTTTTTTTCAAAGGGAATGAAGATATTTAGTTGGAATACAGGAAAAAAAAATTAAGAAATATCTAAAAGCAAACTGAAAATAAGGTTGAAGGCAATGTTGAAAGTCCAAAACTGATGAGAAGAGCTGCGCCATTTAAAAGACTAAATTAAAATCTGCCTTAAATTTTTGTCTGAGCTACAGTTTGGTCTTCACTTTTCTATTTTATCCAAATATATAGCATTTGATGTTTCTCAATTTAATGTATGACTATAAAAAGCAAGAATGATTCAATAACTGGAAAAGATATTGGATTATGGATGTTTTAATTTAGAGTTGTTCAAGTTGACCTAGAGATGCATTCTGTAGATTGCGACCCTCACGTAAGTTTGTTTCTTCAGGTGTAAGGAAGATTCAGGGCCATTTTTCCAGTTTCTAAAACCTGACTGCTGCTTCTGCCCGCTGAATGTAACTCATTTACTGAGCTTAAAGGTTGGTTTGTGTAAGCATCAAGATGTATGGATCTCTCAGATTCTCAGAAGAACTGTTACAGGTTTGTACTGGTGAATCTCAAAGCAGATGTGGACTATGACTTGTGAGTTGAGAGGTGAGGTGTCTGCAGCTGAAAGTGGGCAGCAGTTACTAGGTAAGGTCAATATACTAGTAATACTTCAATACTGTTTTCCCAATTTAGCTCAAGAATGAAAAGAGGTAACTTTAAATATTGACACTTAAGAAAATTCATAAATACTTGTTTTCTGAAATATTTTGTTATGGTATTGTAGTTGATTTTCAAAGATCATGATTCATTTGTTCTAAAAGGTTTCAGTGATTTCTAGGATAGAGTTGTATGCATCCAAAGCTGTGCCTTTTCCATCTTGGGGAATAGTTAAATAAAAATCATAAGTAGAATAGACTGCAGTCCTTGCTATACCTTTACTGTTACTTCAGAGCCTATGGACAGAATCTAGGCTTCAGTGGAGCATTTGTATAGACTGGTTGCCTCTTGTTATTTCCTTGTTCACTCTAAGGCCCTCTGAAAAAATGAATAACTTTTAGTATAATAGGGAAGTAACATCAATATAACACTCTTCCTTCTCCCTCTTTGCATGATCTTCATTAATACCAAACATAAAAGGATATTAATAAACTAGAAACAGTCTAATAATATTGAGGTCAAAAGGAGATTTAATATATAAAGAGAATTGGTAACCATTCATCTGTGCTTGTCAGTTTTTCATTACTATACAAATACCTAAGATAAATCAACTTACTTAGAGAAGTTTACTTTGTCATTTTTGAAAATTTAAATCCATGATCAGTGGGCCCCCTGGCTTTGACTCTATGGCAAGACCTCACATAGCAGAAATATGTGCTAGAGCAGAACCACTCATTTTATGGCCATGGAAAGAAATAAAGGAAGTGACTGATATTCCACAGTCCCCCTCAATATCATTCCTCTAGGAAATAAAGACCACACAGAAAGGCCAGGCTCTTCAAGGTTTCTCTGAGACCAAGACTTGACTCATGTGCTGTTCAAAATGCAAGCCTTAATGGCATTTGCATCTCCTTTGTTAATCATTTAATAGTTCCAGAGCAGCCTAGAAAGCCCATGAAGCTAATAGCATTCAGTTAGCTGTTTCTTGCAAGTTTATTTTATTTTAAAGAGAAAAAAGACAGAATTTCAAAACAAGATAATAGGCGAATAACAATGGGTAATGCATTTTGTATTGTTATCTTTAAATTAGTGGCTCAGAGTGCAAGATATGTGCATTTAGTTGTCCAAACAATATTAGCACAAATCTTTCTTTTTAATGAACTAAGAAAAATTGGAAATATAATTATCTTAACTATCTTTCATGTGTTTCTATATGAT
>NW_004524673.1:9989164-10016773 GCF_000260255.1 Octodon degus
TGATAGCAATTTCCTAATGGGCTAATGTTTTTAAGAATCCTTCTCCAGAAACTAACTCAACTGATTATTGGTCTCTTTTCCTTCCTTCTTCTTTCTCCTATCACCCATTCCAGTTTCTCTTTCCTTTTCAACATTTTTTTCCCATTTCCCAATATCTGTTATACATTTTGAATCTTATTTACTCTTTCAACTTCTCATACTAGGGAAACAATACAATATTTACACGTGAGTCTGTTTAACAGTATATTTAAAAAATATTTTCATTATTTTTCGGCACATTTCTTGTTAACTCTAACTTCAATAAAATACAGTTATAGAAAGGATGAGTTCTTTAAAACTCAGTATTAGTATTTTGCAATGTTGAAAAACCACAGACTACCAAAATGTACATTAACACAGTGGATGAGAGAGTTCATTTCATGATTCTTTTATTTTCTGAAAGCCAAGATCATAGAAGGAACTAACGAAAGGAAGAACTAAGAAGACAGTATGATATTGCCTCTTGTGATGCTTAATGAATGACTAATTTTCTGGCTTCAGGTTGGGCTAGTATCACTTTTGTGTGATAAAGAAGTTCAAGGGGATGAACTGTATTCTAAATTTCTGGGCAACATAAGTTATAATTTTAGTTTTATGTTATCTGGTACTTTTGGGGATGAATGAACTCTACTATATTGAGCCTTCCAAGTAAAGGAATGTTTTCTGAAAGGAGTATGGGTGTGTATTGCTTTTCAAAAAACTTCTTTGGGCCCAGAATTAACATTTACAAGAAGCTTATTTTTAGAGAGGATAAGTTTCTGAGTACTGGTTTCACTTGAAATTCTTTGGTTTACTAGTATTTTTCATTCTTTTAGAAGAAGAAGACTCAAAGTTATATTCTTTCCTATTTTAAGAGTCACCATTTAAATCAACAAGAACAGTTGGTGGTGAATTTAGATCATCCCTCAATGTAATCTATTAGCAAAAAGATGTATTTTACTGTTTGTTGTAGTACAACATATTTTCTCCCTTTTTTATTTGACCTAACTTGCTCCTCCAATGAAATTTTGCCACAGTTTTTGTTTTTTAAGAAAAATTGGCCTGATCATTTAAGCAGAAATATATCTAATCAAAACTAGTTTTGATCTTTCTGAGAAAACAGGCTTCTGAACTAAAATTTATGTGCTATAGCTTTATGTCAAAATTCTAAAAGAACCTTTCAATATTTGCAAATAACTGTCATTACAAGAAAAAACATATGGCATTGCAGGTTGAAGCATCTCAGAATTGTGAAAAGACAAATGCTACAGTGAAAACAACACTAATACTTATGTGTGGTCAAAATATACTACACCATAACCTACTTTTTAATTTATTAGTAGACCTTTTCTGTCACAGCCTTCAATAGGCTGCACCTTTTTCATGTCTGGATTGTGTAAGAATGGTGTCATTTTTTCTTTAACAGACAGTGAAATGTCACTGGTAAATCATTACCCTCATCACCTCAAATAACTCAAAGCATGCCTGTCAAAATGTAGGAAGGAATTCACATGATTACAAATAGGCTTATCTTCACCCATCTCAGGAAATAGTGAGTGAATAGCATACCAAACTAATTTCAACCCAGGAGAAGGGTCAGATTTCACCAGACTGAACATGTGCCTTGGACATGACAATAGCTCTTCAAATTCTATATTGCATAGGTGATAACCTTTAATTTTCTTATGGTGATTACAGAGATGAACTGTGTCACCTACAATATGAAAAATGTCCTTTCTTATGACCAAACATATGTTCATTAGAAATCTTGGCATCTTTTTGGTTTTGAGAAATGAACAGTTATTCGGGCACTCTGCGTTTGCTTTCTAGTCATTCATTGTCTTTCTTCCTAAGACATAACTAAAGCAGGCAGGAATGCTGCTTTATCCTGTTTGCACTATATGCTAATTCTCTTCAAGCCAGAATGTTGTTGACTATGTGAAGCATGTATCTCTTCTTTGATTTTATTTTTATGTGTTTTTTTTGCCGTTAAAGATTCAAGTGAATCTTAGAGTGGACTTACACATCTCTTTGGAATTGTCACTACTAACTTCTCCTTTGGTAAATGAGTCATTTCATTTGTATGAGAAGCCAAAAGCAATTAGTATTCTTGTTGAGATGAAATTATAGCAAATGATGTAAGCATATGGCCAAATATTCCTTTTATGCCAGATTCTACATACTAGCTTTCACTTCTAGAGTCAATAAAGAAATCAATTACATTGAAAAGGAAAATTCAATAAGAAAATCCTTTACTATATAACTGTAATTGTAGATGAGTGATTTCTTTTGCAAAACAAAAAAGCTGAAATATAAATATATACTCTTATAGATTGTTCAACAGAATACGAAATAGCTATGCAAACAAAAATATGTATTTTGATTATTCTTAACACAGATATTCACAAGGGAAGTATATGAACATTTTTTTCTGTCTAAGTCATTGTGATAGGTCATCACAGTAACACTTATACAGGAAAAGAAAAGCATTGTAAATACGTTGGACAAAGCAATAATTTAAAAGCTGAATGCTCTTCCTTTAACACATTGGTTCAATCATTAAAACTTTCATCTGTGAGCTGGTGGAGAAAATATTGGACTGAGATGCCCCCAATGTCTTTGGCACAATAGAAACTATATTCTCACTGTCTAGAATACCTGCCTAATGACCTGATTACCAGTACCTGCTTCACATGAATTCTTCTTAAACATAGCCAGATGTTGTTGACTTTGTGCGAAAAAACAGAACTGTTTGTTAGAGGGTGGGTTATATTTCATTAATTTTTTTCCAAGCCTGTTTTACACTGATGTACAATTTAAAAATACTTAATAATTCTGTACTTTCATAGGAATTCAAATTGTGATAATGAAAATCAGTTTTTTATACTATATTTAATATTTAACATGTTAAAGTGTGTAATTTTAGAGTTAAATCCTAGTGATTTAACCTTAGTATGCTTTTAGTGGCAAGAGAATGAATTCTCCTACTTGCTTGAATTATCTTCACGGTTATAACCTTTCGGTTGCTTCAATGCATGGTCATTCTAGACTCTCAAAAATGCATTTATCTGGGAGGAGAAAAGTCTAGTGGGGACTAAACTAAAAAACAACTGCATACTCATTCCCACAGATGTATGTGGGCAAGTCTTATTTTAAAATGCCTTGATTTAAAATCCATTATAAGTTAGGTGTTGAAAAATGAAGTAAATATCATAATCATAACTTTGGATATTTGCAGTGTTTTAAAAATTATATCATTAAATTATGAAACTATTCTATCCAGTGGGTTCGTTTACTCAAACTTTTTATGTTTATTGTTCTCAGTACCAAACTTCATTTAGGTTTGTTCTCTTCTTGGGAGTCCAGCTTGGATTAATGCCAACATACCTAATTACTTGATCCAAGAAACTTAATATACAATCCATTGATACAGGTTCTAGAGTGCTGAGGAGTTTATTGAGTTACAAAGCTTATATTTTTTTTCTTGGAGACAAAGTCCGTGGTTTTCATCAGTTTTTCTAAAGAGCTTAAATCCTAAGGAGTTTACCACTTCTATTCTTCACCAAAAGAAGACCAGGGTGATGACAACAATAAGTCACATCTATTAGCCCATATTCAGTGTACAAGTTTGAAAATAAACACTTTGTGAAACAATTATCTGGTATTGTTACACCTCTTACAGCCAAGCTTGTTTGAATCCAGCATTATATATACTTCAGTTTTGTGATTTCTTTTTGTCTTCAAATATCTCCATTCTATCTCACTTAGACTATAGAATTTGCTTCCAAATGGATCTCTGCCTAGGACCAGGACAAGTGATTTTTCTAAATGTACAAATCTGATTAAATCACCTCTCCGACTGTTGAAAACCTCTATGCCTTCCATCTGTTTGCTAAAAGAAATGTTACCAAATGGCACAAATGCAGAAGTTCTCATAACATAATGTGTGACATAAAGAATGAAGAACACCATATGCTTTCATTCTCTTTCTCTTATTACTTTAGTGAATTAATTTCTGGCAATAGAATGGCTTATATTTCATTTTATCCTTCACTTGTAAGTGCCAATTCAATATGGACAGAGATGAAAAAATATTTGTCAAATGAGAAACAGCCAATGAGCCAACCTGCATAACTAGAATAAGATTGTTCAATGTTACAGATTTCCTGATGAAGTGACATTTATTTAGGATGTTAAGGAGGTACTTACTATGTGAGAGAAGAGTGTCCCAAGAAGAAGAAATAGCATATAGCACCACAGTAGTCTTCTTCCTGGCAAAAATCTGTATGTAAAAATAAACTGTATATTTTTGAGGTCAGAACAACCTCATATTCAGCATATATTCATGGAATTTTGATTTGTGTATGTGAATTGAATAAAAATTACCACAAAATTTTACCTTCCTTATAGTCACAGCTTTTACAATGTGACTTTGCATACCTATCATTAACATGGGAGTCTTAGGCAGATGGAGGGGTGGGAAGTGCGATCCCCAGTCTTGCCTTGCAGGCTCTGCCCGCGCCCCCCCCCCCTCCCGCCCCTGGGCTGCGCTGACACAGCAATTGAGATGTGGTGTGGCAGCACATGCCTGTAATCTCAGCATTTGGGAGATTACAGGAGGATTACTCCGAGTCCGATCTACGCAGTGAGATCCTATAGACCCTGTCCTAAAAGAAAGGGGGGGAGGGTGGAGTATACTGCTTCCTATTTTGACTCTATAGAATGTGTTCTCAACTGCACTTTGAACGGTTAATGACACTGTCATATAAAGAGATGGTTACAAAGCCATTTATGTTAAAATGTTGGTCATTCTAATAAAACAAACTAAACATTGAGCATTTAGAGATTGTGATATGCTCAAATAAGACGATTGATATTCAGGAGTTTAATGAGGTTAAAATTAATAGTAAAAGATTTATTTATTTATTTTATTTTAGGGAAGGGTCTACAGGGTGTACAGAATTTCACAACTAGATCAGACTTGTAGTGATCCTCCTGTTTACAGCCTCCCAAGTGCTGGGATTACAGGCATGCACCATCACGCCCAGTCTCAACCTCATCATGCCTCAGGGGCGGGCCGGCAGGGCAAAGGCAGGCCCAGGGCCCCCAGCCCCTGCTCCTGCTTGCAGGCACTTTTATCTGCTGAGCTATTTGGCCGGCCAAGATTGGTTCTTATATAGTGACCTATTTCATAATTTTAAGAGTGTTAGATGAATAACAGAGAATAGTGTTAACTTCCTTTTAAAAGAAGACTTTTAAGAGAAGCAAAATAGAACATCGATGTACATTAAGGGGGATCTAGAGTAGAATATTATTATTTATGAAAGAATTTGGAGCAAGTTCATAAGCTGGAAAGAATGGTCTAATTGATGGGAAAAGACTGAAGGTGCAGTTGTGATACCCCCGGGGAAAGCACCTATGACTAGATAAATGAAGGAGCGTGCCATCTAGAGCACAAGCAGAAGAATTTGCCCCTGCGTGGAGCTGGAGGCAGTTCTTCCATCTGTTCCTTGAATCACGGAAATCAGAGTTAAACTCCACAGAGTAAGGAAGGGTTGTGCATTTGATGGAGATGCTGAAGTACTACGATGGAATTTTAGAGAATGTGGGGCATCCAATCCATTACTGGTTTTAAGTCTTGCCTCAGTGGTGACTGCTCTCCCCTGCAGTGCCCAGTGAAGAAATGCTCTATGGGAAGAGCTGATTGACAAGCTTTCTGATGTTATATAGTTCCTGCCATACACAATGGCTTCCTTAACTAAGAACCACATTTATCTCCTGGATTATTTCAGCAACCTTCTGGTTATTCACCTTTCCTGTAATCTTTAATAACTCATTCTCTTTTGCAACCAAAATGATTTCTATAAACACCTTATTAATCATTTTATCACTAAATTCATTAAAAAACTCTTTAATCTTTATAAGCTCAAATTAAAATTCTCTAGCATGTTTTAACAATCCTTTGTTCTCTACCTTTTGTATTCCACTAACCAACTTTCTTTTGCTATGACTCGTGTGAAAAATCAGGAGGATGTACTTGCAGTTCCTCCAGTGTTTCATGCTGTACTATGATTCTGTACACTTGCAATCCACTTCCCTCTGTCAAACATGGTAGGTACCCCCTTATCTGTAGGTTGTCCTGCTCACTCCAGGATTAACACAAATATCTGTATTTTCTTTGGGAGTGGGGACATTTTCTTGGCCCTTCCTTTCGGAGGTAAGCAATTTCCCCTTTGTGTTCACAGTGCTGCGTTGTTGCAGTTGGGTTATAACAATTTATTGTGATCTGCAAAAGGCAGAGATTGGATTCTCTTGCTTCTGTATATCTTGTTATCTGACATTAGTACTCAGGAAATAACTGTGATCGGTGCATAAACCATATAATGAGAGAAATTGAAGTTCTGATGTTTTTTAGTATGGGCATAGGTATACGACTGAGCATGATAATAAATTAGGAGATAAATAAACTAGGAGATTTGGGTTTCAGTTATGAGACAACTGATAAAGATGACAAGAAATAAATTGGTAGATTTGACTAGTTTCAAATGGCTTAGTAGATTCAAGCTTTTAGAGTGCATGGGTAGAAATGTGGATGAGTACATTGGAAAATAGTCATAATATACACAGACATGATACTTGAGGAGGGTCACAATTCTATTGTTTCTCTTCCACTTGCTTAAGCTCCAAATTTTCACTCCAAATGGGGAAATATCTCATTTTTGTAGTTAACAATATTACCATAGGTCTGTCAATTCAAAGCCATTTTCATTCACCAATGAAATACATAAGATTTAAATTTTTTGATTCACAAAATAAACTAAACTATGAAAAAGTAAGCTCTGTTCTTCATCTCTATGTACACAGTTACCATTAATCCATTTATGTTTTAACAATGTTTTTTAATTTTTATTTTTAAAAGTTTTCACAATGGGGCATTATGATTCTATTAAAATGTATTTAACTGTAAAATTATATAAATATTGAATTTCATTTTAGAAACTATCTAATGGTAGAGGTGCTGTATATTATTGGTTTTATTTTTTTATTACTTTCTAAGACCAAAATAATTTGTTTCAAACAAATTTAATGAAGCATATCAGTTAATAGAAAAAAGTAGAACAAATCTGGTAAAGGTGGGATAGGCTGGAACCTGCTATTAAACATTAACTTGTTGATGGATCCATAGGGCCCTGAAGAGCAATCTGGATAAAGCACCACTCTACAGAAATTCCATTTTAAGTTATAATACATTATATTTCTAGATTCCTTTTTTAAAATCAGTAACACATGGCTGGGCAATGGCTAGACCACTTCTCTACCATAATTTTAATACAAAGGAGGATAGGTCCAGGATAAAGCTGGAAATGAAGTTTCCTGAGTGGAGCCACAAGGTTAAAAATCTCTGCAAAACAAAGTTCCTTAAGGACATATTATTTTTTCATTGTCTCTTAAAGTTCTTGAAGAAGTTGTCTGGTGAAGTATTTTACATGAAAGATGAAATGTGTGACTATGAAAAAAAAAAACTAGTGGATGTCAATTGTAATTCCTTTAAAAAATAAGGCAGAACATTAAATATAGAAGAGCAATTTAAGACAGACTTTCAGTGAGCCCTTCAGATTTTTTTTTTCTGTGTTACGAGAAATATAAAAAAATGAAAAAATAGTGTTAATCAGTATGCCATTTCTTTTTGAAATGTTCATGATAGTAAAGACCATGTTCTAACTTGGCAAAATCAGTAAGTGGCAACATAATGATGATCATGGTTTCTAAGTTTACTTTGGGAATACCACGAAGTACCCCAGAGTACTTTGAGCCCCGAAGTTTGGGAAATTACCTTTTAATCCATCAGGGATATTAGATCTACTCAACTAGTAGATGCAAAGATTGAAATTTATTTCTGTGCTAGTTGATAATTAGAATTTTCTGCTCTGTCATGTTTACACTTTCCCACATGAACACTCTTCATTATGCATAATGATAATTCACTTTTTGTGTGTGTTTGGGGGGGTGGTACCAGGAATCAAACTCAGGACCTTGCATTTACCAGGAAGGCAGTATGTCACTGAGCTGTATCCACAGTCCTGAGAATTAAATTTTTATAGTTTCCTAAAAAATCTTTTTTGTGAAATTCTAATAGTTGTATGTGCATGTGTGTGTGTGTGTTAGAGAGAGAGAGAGAGAGAGAGATAATACATGATTAATGAATTGCTGAACTCTGAGTGATTAGATTTGCAGTTTGTCCAGATTCACTAATAAACTCCTACCTCATGTCTTTCTCTAGCAATTAGAAGGAAGGTAGGCTTGCTGCAAATGATGGTTCTTCTCTATAATCCCAGTAATTTGGAGGCTGAGGGAGGACTGACATGAGCCCAAGGCCAACCTGAACTACTAGCAAGACCTGTCCTGAAACAAAAGCAACAGCAACAATAGCACTTTTAAAAAGAGAAGAGGAGACATAACTTCTGAAATTCTTTTGCACATTAAAAGTAATGAGTTTATCCGGTGACATATCAACATAAGCTGGAGAACATTGCTTAAAGTAAGGCTTTGTGAAGTGGACAGATTCCTTTGCCTTGTACTCTATCCATAGACCCTTAAACCCATCTCCTTCCTCATCACAGAACATATATAATATATCAAGAAATTCACAGAGCCTCAGTCGTACTGGAAGCAAAAGACAGACACTGCTGGCTGAACAGAGGGGCATGAGAACATGAAGGTGGAAGACTCTAGAGAGTTTCCCAAGTTTTGGAGTTCCTGCTCTCAGATCTGTTATTGTGTGACATCAGTGAGATTATTTCTGTTTAAGTCAATGCTAACTGACTATTCTTTTTTATGTATTTAGTACAGGATATACAAGGTCTCACTACACAGATCAGACTTGTAGTGATACTCCTGCTTTCAGCCTCCCAAGTGCTGGGATTACAGATTCATGCCACCACATCCAGTCTCAATCACCATCTCAGGATGCCCTGGGGGCAGGCACAGCACGGCACACTAGTGATCAAATCCTGGTTCCTGTACCTGCCTAAGCAGGTGCTTTAATCTGCTGAGCTATCTGGCTGGCCCTGACTATTGTTTTAATTGTAGCAGGATACAGTTTCAAACCCAAGTCAGGCTCAGGTGGTCTGAATGCTAAATGGATTTTAATTTTCAGAAGAATACACTTTTTAAGTGCATTTCTCCATTTTAAGTACAGATTTCACATTTAATTCAGTGGCTTATATTTCATGGAATTTTTTTCTTCAGTATAAATAATATTTGTTAAGTTCTCAACCATATTTCTCCTCAAATGGCTGCAAAACAAGTACCAATGGTCATTGTGTGGTTAATATAAATTATACTTGAGGAATGGAATGGAAGCATTCTAATGGACAGCGACCTACGTTCTTAAAGATGTTTTTAGCTATCTTACTTTAGTTCTAAGGTCTTACATAGATGAGGCTACTCAATTTGATTCATTTGTTTTTTTTTAATTTTTATTTATTTATTTGAGAGAGAGAGAGAGAGAGAGAGAGAGAGAGAGGCCAGCTCAGCCCACCAGGGGGCAGGGCTGGCTGGCATGTGGTGCTGGGGGATTGAACCGTGGTCCCTGATGCTTTTGCTAAGCTTGTTCTAAGTAGGTGCTTTAGACCACTGAGCCATCTCTCCAGCCCTCAATTTGATTCATTTGTGATTACACTCATATATTCATATTTCAGAATATCGGGATCATGAAGTCTAGAGATATCAATGAGATCTAGGAAGAGGGGCTACCTGTCATCACCTAGGATATAAACTTAATGAGTCAAGACATTCCTGTCAGTTCATCTTGCAGACACACTGGCGATTGGCTCATGGAGAATGTAAGTAGACAGACATTAAATTTATAATTTGTAGTCTGCAGATATGCTTACCCGTGTCATGATAGAGTTAATAAGCCTTGTGTGCCCTCTGCACAGCCCTCCTGGGAATTTGCGGTATAATTATCTTATAGAAGATAAAGGAATTGTGTCTGTCATGACATGAAGACAGGTAAAATTGTGTACAGAGCACTAGAATTTTTGAAGCAGATTTTGTTTGTGAACTTAAAACTGAAAAAGCAGCTATACATTTTCTAGACAGGAGCAAGAAAGAATCTAGTCTTGGTTAGGACAGAAATTTGTTTCAAAGGCTAAAGGGAGCTCACAGCCAAGCCTCCAAGATGGTATCCCACATTTACTTGAACTCTCTGCCTATCAGGGACTTCATTGTCTTGATTATATTTTCTGGTTTTTTTTTTTTTTTTTGACTAGCCATGGATATTTTTCAGCATTTATTATGGAAATTCAAGTTTGGAAATGTGTAGTGCGAACCAGAGAGGTCTCTTGTTGCAAAGGGGATTTTCTTGATTTGTCATCACTTTATTCATTATAATTCACTGATCAAAGTGGACTTTAAGGGAATAAATGTTTGGAATTCTTTACAAGTAAAATGTTTTTCTAGTCAGGAAATTTTAAGGACTTTCTTGATCACTGGACATGGCTATTTGCATGTAAACAGAAGGTTATTTGGATGTTGAAAGGAGAACTCTGGGAATTCAAAGAGAAATGAGATCAATGAAAATAAATGATTATAGAAATCAATGTAGAGATGAAGTGAAAGCAAAGAGGCAGGAAACTTTTATATTCAAAAAGTGAGACTTTTATTACTCTACCTTATTATTCTAACTTAAGTGGCTTCAAATTTAAGAAGTTGAAGTAAAGGATTAAGAAGGCATCTGAAATCAAGAAAATCTCAGGAATGAAACTCAGATCTTGGTGCAGCTGTGGAAGAGGTTAAACTGGGAATGTTCTTGCTACTCCTAAATTAGCACAACTTACTCAGTTGCCAGTGAATCTCAGGGCTAAGGAAAGCAGAATTGGGGTAGGCCATTCTAGTGTTTTCATGGTCCCTTGGGGGAAAAAAGCAAACTTGAGATACCAAATTCTGAAACTTGTGAGAAGAGAAATAAGGGAAGGTCCTTTTAGAAATTGAAAGCTTCAAGTTGAAAAATATATCTGAACAAGTATTACAGTTACAGAAATGGCAAAATCAAGTGTGACTTGGTATCCTGGTGGAGAAACACTGGAAGATCCAAAAACAGAGATAAGAGAGAATATAAGGAGATAGACATTAAAGATTTCAAATAATTGTCTACACACATATCCCCTGAACATATCCAATCTCATCTGGTCACATTATAACACAAGTTTTGAAAGTGGATTACCCTGTGTACAGGAGAGAGGAGACACCATAGTACAGACTTTTTCTGATTCATACTGGATTCAGGACAGAAGGAAACAAGCCTTACTGGATTACCATTAGGTAAATGTTATTGTATAATTCATTGCACATGAGTGGAACAATTCTGTAGTAAGTGATCATCATCTCAAATGGGGATTGATACCAACAGAAATGAGAGATAGCTTTGTTTGGATTTATAATAAAGTTACACTCAAGTTACAGACTGCTGAACTGATTATGTTTAGAGCTGAGACTCGGTTGTGTTTCCAAATCTTTGGGTGTTATTTATATGTATTTTGACAGTTCCGGGAACTCTGAACAGACTGTGTTCAGTTTAGAGAAGTCCATTGCAACTTCAGATGGAAGCATTCAAGGCTGCAGTCACCCCAGGCTACAGTTGCTTGCAAAAAGAGCCAGGAACTGGGCATGACTCTTGAGCTGAGATTGAAGTCTGTGGCAACAAAAATTTATTCAGCTAGCATTTGGAATTGAGCTTTGTGTTAAGCACTAGTCTATGTTTTAATCATTGAGCTCCTCATACACTAGAGCTTATGTTCTACTGGGATGTGACAAACAACACATTACAGCTAAAGTAAAATTAAATATGTGCTATGAGTGCAAAAGGACAGAACTGTAATGGGGATTAGCACACAAGTGTGAGTGCCTGGACTAAATATGATTGGTAGGTTCAAGTGAAAGTGACAGTCACAAGATGGCTTGAAAGGGTAAAGGATCAGCCTTTTGGGAAAGGTCGAGTGCAGAGTCAGCCTTCTGGATAAATGTGCCTGGGATATTAGAGGGACATGAGAGATCACCATGGTATTGCTAGAAGACAGAGGGAGACAATAGCTGGAAATGGAATCAAAAGGTTATTAAGGAATACTGTAGATGACTGTTTTTGAAAATGAAAGATATAAAAAGAGTTTGAGTGAAGGTGTGACATGGTTTGACCTATACAGAAGGGATATTCTTGGGTGTATGAAAAGCATAGAAGAGGAAGCAAAGTAGAGACATGGAGGCTGTGTATAGTAGCAACAGGGATGGCGGATAGCGGCTGTATTTGAGATTATATTGAAGGCAGAGTGATAAAGACATCGACTTGCAGTGTGAGAGGAAGACAAGGATAAAGCTTTTTGGTATGAGTAATTGAAAGATAGGATGACTATCTGTCCACCAGGACAGAGAAGGATGTATGTGCAGGAAGTGTGGAGTAGGAGGAAGGTTTAAAAAGCTCAATTATCAAAATGCGATATAATAGATGTTGTTGCCCATTTTTGAAAATAGGTATAAGAAAATTTCCTTGGTCAAACTTTAATATCTGTGTGGGAACAAGGAAAATACTAGAAAAAGTAGGAGAATTTGAGATATCCTAGAATGGGATATATTTGGTCTAGTTTACAGAGACGATATATCTTTTGACTTATTATGTTGTCTCTCAGCCATATAATAACCTAACTTACAGTATGATTTGATTGAAAATTGAAATGGTAATAAAGCAAGGAAACTTGATTTAGAGATCTAGAGAATTAGGGAAAACTTGAGGAGCACATTAAATATTTCCTTTACATTTCTGAATATTGGTGGGACTGAACTGTCCATCTTGCTGGTCCCAGGACTATGGGGATAATTAGATTAGAAGACCTGCACAATTCTGAAGAGGGTTTTATGTTCCGATACCCATCTCCCTCCATAATGAGAAAAGGAAAACCTCTGACTTATTTTTTAAGCCCGTTCAGCTGATAGAAATGCCAAACAGAAGAGGAGTGCCAGTGGCACAGATGAAGCTCTACAAGGAGAGCTGAAGGCTCCTCACATTTCATGTTCCCTAATAAGAGCATAGAGAAGTCAAATCCAGGGCACAACACAAATAAGTAGAGTCATTTATGGTAATAGGAATGGCACAGATAGTACAACCCTTGCTATCATCATGGAATATCTCTTTGGTAATATGCTTTCTTGAAACCCCATGCAGTTGGTATAGCAAAGTGAGCTGGGAGAAATTGCAATAATCCTTGGAAGGATCAGGAGGCAGCAAAAGTGAGATATCAAGGGAAAGAGACTTTGGTTAGTGCTTTAGTAGGTGTATCCTCATACCTTTTCTCACTGCCTCAAGCCAGGGTTAGCAGGGATCACGTACAGTTCTTCCTTGATCATATAAGTGTATTAGTCAGAACCCAGCTCTACATTCATGTACATGAGCCATTGCTATCCCTTTAATATTAGTCAGAATTCCAGTAAATAAAAGGGTAAGAGGTTAAAATCTATACGTATTAAAATATTCTGTGTAAGAAAATCACATTTTATTGCAGAGGGCAGAGTATATAAATATATTAATATATCTTGGGGTTTTTTGAGATAATGAGCATATTTTTGAACCAGAAACAAACAAGATCCCAAATTAGTTACATTAGAACAAAAACACCTTCAATTTTAAAGCAGATATAGTCTCCTGCTGAAGGTATAGGGGTCAATATGTTTCTTATGCCTTGTCTGATTTTTTTCCTTCATCAGCATTTTGGAGGCAATAATTTTCATAAGTTTAGCCACAGGATTCTCACTAGCAAGATTTAAAGGGACATACATAAAAGACCTCCAAAACACTGTGGAAACCTTACTATTAAGTATATCTGAGTGCTACAGAAGCCATTAGCCATAGATAATTAAATATGACTCACTTGATAGCTATAGCCATATTCCCATTTAGAAGACTCTAAGCTCTGTAAATAAATGTAGGATTATTTTCCTTCTGAAGACTGTAGCTGAAGGTAGTATTCTACGCTCTACAGGTAGTCTGTCACCCACTAGTTGGCACATTTGACTGTGTAAAAATAACTTTCTGAGGATGAAGATCAATGACTTTCTTTAAAGAACAGCATAGGGACTCAATAACTAATTAGCTTTTGTTTCTCTGTCCCTGTAATTGCAAACCATGCTGAAATCAACTTTGTGAAAGTGTGAAATAGCTATTACTGTACATGGATTGCTTCTACCACCACATCTATTTTTACACGTAGGATATTTCTTTTCTATGGACCTAGTTCAGCCAAAAATTTATATAAGAATTCTCCCTTGTTTCCAAAATATAAATATAACTTCTTTCACTGGGGTGAAACTAACACTTTTAAGAGGAATACAAAGAAAGTTTAGATTAGTTATTTATGTTAGCCACAAGAACTCTGGACTCTTTATTTTTGAAACAAAACTGTGCCAATCCTAATCTTTGTTCTTAAATAAGCATCTTATAACTTACTCCATTTTTAACCTATAAAGTAGAGCAATAGTATCATCTATCTATCAAATCAAATGCATTGGAACAGTCATGCAAGTGTAATGATTCAATAATTATATGTGGTTTCATCTTATGTAATAATTAAAAATAGCTGAGCAGAAGTTGCATAGTGATAATGGTATGCTGTACTTCTCTCAGAATTCATCTTAACTAGATGGAAAATGGGAAAAAATAAACCATCAAACTATTTCATCTACTCAACACCAAATATTTTCTAATAAATTGCCCAATTATTATAGAAAATAGAACCCTGTCCTTCCTTCCATGCTTCTTGTCCATTAACAGTATATATTAGCCAAATTTGGTGTGTAGTACATTATCTTGGAGTCTTTTAGACCTATGCTAATATACCTCACTTCCACTCTTCAGGTAATAAATGTCCTGTATTGCAACAGTTTCATTCCCACCATTCTATCTACAGAGGCCTTCTGTCTGTCTGAATACTTTTCTCTCTTACATTCTACTTTGTTTCATCCATTCAGAACACTTGCCATAATTTTTAATTATCTTGCATTTAACATGTTCTTTTTGGCTATTTCTCTTCAAGAATGAAGAGAGATATGTGAGATCAGGGACATTGTTTATCTGGTTTATCAATACCTCTGTCAGTGCTTAGTGTATTGACGACAGTAAATGATGGCTAAATGTATGGATTAACAAAGGCAGAAGGCTGATTTCTGTTAAGAATAATCAATATTATCAATAGTCAATCAACTACATGCTTGTGCAATAGTGAAGGGGAAAATGCAAATAATTACATATCCTTCAGGAACTGATATTTCAGTTATAGATATCAGGAGTTGATAAGAATACTTGGTTGTACAAGCATCATCCTCTAAACTGAATATGCAAGGCAAATATTTTTTTCATTTTCTTCCTAATTTCTATATTGAGCACTGGTTTAGCTGATGGAGGCACAATAACAATCTGGTGTTAAGAGAAGGGCATCTTGACAGCGATCAGTGCTTATATTAACATGGTAGTTGGCCCTTATTTGGTCTCAGTGGTATGAAATAAAATGCACATCACCCACTATTTAACCAATCCTGTCCAGATAAAACACCCTTCATTTGTCCTAAAGATTTCCTGTAGTTCTAAATAATTAAATCTTATTCACTGGTACTATTTTGGCTCCCAAGAATAGGGAAATACAAAGTAGAATCCAAGTCATTTTTAAGCCTTAAAATAACGACCATTTTTTTGCTTATTTTCAATGTTGCTACTGTACAATGTGGGAAGAATCAGTGGGGATGGTTCATCTCTGCACCCCCACAGTTGTGTTGCCTGGACTCATTTATGCATGCATGGTTACTTGGCACTTAGACTATGGCTGGCTTGTTCATGTCTAATAAGTGCTTGGAAGGTTAGCTATGCTAGCTCTGTTCTTTGTACCTTGTCTCCACTGGCAGCTGGGTTTCAGGAGAGCAAGTCATAGTGTAAAAGCAGTTATATAGCTTCTGTTTGTATTGCATTTGGTAATGTGCCATTGGCCAAAGAAAGTCACAAAGCCAACTCAGATCATTGAGGGAGGCATTTATTCAAGGGTGTGAGTAGTGAGAGAAGTGAATCATTAGGAGAAAAAGCTAGGTGATGTTTGCCACCAGAAGTCGACTAAAAGCCATATTCTTTACTTAATATTTTTCTGTCTTTATGTATTATTAAGTCAAATCAGCCTGCAGATCACTTAATTAAATCAGAGAGTCACAAGATTCTTAGTTTTGCTCAAAGTTCTCAGGTCTGAGGCAGTGTTTCTGATAATTCTTTGTTAGAAACATCAGAATGAAAACCAATGCAGTGTTAATGGCTTCTTAAGCAAATCCTTGCTGTAAAAAGTGAAGCCACCAAACACTGGAAATAACAACTCATATTCATTCGTAAGAACACATTAGGAATTAAAGAAGCATTTGTGGTTACTTAGAAAATCATTAGTTTAGCAAATCTTTCTTATGTAATTGATATTTGAGGGAGCTTAGTGGAAAGGGATGTTATTTTGCTTTTATTATGCATCAAATATTTAATGCATTCATATAACACACTTTGAGAAAAATTACCCTTATCTAAGAGGCAATCTTGAATGTGCTAAGCTATCATACTTTATTGCTCATTTGCAGTCATGAGAAAAATTCACAGTTCTAATGAAACAGAAATATTTTGATTAGCATAGCAATCTTTATTGAAACATTTATAGTATTCTACAAAGATTAAGTAACAATAATTAATGCCATATTCATTTCTTATTATAAAATAAAGATGGTTAGTATCATCATGCAATGTAAAATATAATGGACTGCTTTATTTAGAATGAAATTATAGCATAGAAAATACAGGTTCAACAAAGCCATTTCTCTAATCGCCTCCATGCTCTTGGTCTATCTTCTAGGGTTCTATGTAGTTTATACATCAATCAAAACCCAGTTATCTTTCCTATGTTATTAGAAGCCTATGAATGAGACAAAGTTGTGAAATAATGAATACAAGAAAAATCTCTAGAGACAGAAAGCAGAAACAGCTTGTTGAAGGCATATTCCTATGACTGGTGAATATAGGGTGAATAAAAAATTAGCAGTACAACCTTGAAATCTAACCATGTAAGAGTCATCATTTCAGCCATATCTTAGCATGGAAAGAAAAAATGATCTTGTCTAACGTATTTTCTTTTTGCCAAGAAGGGTATGATTAACTCAACCATAATGTTTCCTTTAGACAAGAAAACTCCATGTTGACTAATTCATGATATTGAAGACTAACAAAGAATATTTACATTTTCTGGGGCTGGGGCAATAGCTTGGTGGCATAATCATCTGCCTGGCAAGCACAAGGTCCTGGGTTTGATCTCTGGTAACAGCAGTAGCAGTAGCAGCAACAACAACAACACTGCAATTTCTATATCAAGCTGTACATAAAACAGACAGCAAAAAGAAGAAAAAAAATTGGAAATAGGAGATGAAAGGAAATTATTTGTACTTTTTTCCCCTGTGGGTTCTTATTATTAATTAGTTATTATTATTATTCTATGTTTCCTTAAAGTAATCTGTCTGCTATATTGATATCTTTATAGACCATATAGTAAAATGAACACTTAATATTTGATTATTATGTTCATCAGAATTATTTTATATATGAACCACAGTTTGATCACAAATTTCATTTTGAACATTATATGCTATGTTCTTGGCAAATAGACCCTGGATATTTTCCAGTTTAGGGCTACTGCGGTCATTCTACTATGAGTTGTAATGTACATTTTTGGAAGAGGAAAACTTTTGTTCCAGTATATGCTGAGTCAAATGATATGCAACTGATCAGCCTTGGTAGACAATATTAACATCACTTTCCAGAATGGCTGAAGCAGTTGTCTCCCCACTATTATATATGAACATTCTAGTTGCTTAGCAACCTTACCAGCAGTTAAATTTCCCCCTCTTTTTCTTCCTTCTATTCCTTGCATGGGCAATCATATTTCATTATGGTGCTAATGCTTTTCCCCCTGTATGACCAAAGCAATGATACCATCTCATATGCTAATTGATCATTATTTTCATGTTGGGTTGAAGTTTTCTTTCCATCAAGCAAAGATACTTGGAATCCCAGCCAAAGCAAAGCAAAACAACAAAGCAGGAAGTACATTTTATTTGTTTAAGTTATTTGCCCATATGTGCCAAATGGATTATGACCTATGTTTGACCAAGCTGATACCTCCACTCTATTATGACCGGGCATGAAATGAATTAGGATTGGCAACTTTCACCACAGTGGTTTGGCTAAGGGATGTGATGGGGCAGCACCTATCTAAAAGATTGTGTGCAAAACAATAGTATCTGTTGCATTTAAGAAATAGTCCATTTGGGTGTCACAGACAAAGAATTATTATCATTGAATGGAGCTAAATGCTATGATAGAATGTTTTGTAGCCTAAAAATGAGATATCCATCACAAATCCATTGATAAGCTGAGCTGATCATTAGTTCAGAGTCAACAAACCTCTCAGAGGAAGGAACCAAGCAAACATACTTAAATGTTCTTCACAAAAGATAATGGCAAGAACCTCAAAAATAACATAAAATGATATTGACTACCAGGATATTATTACCTTAGTAAGTATGGCTGCATCTGAATGTGTTGGATTAATTTGCAGTAAAAGATGTCATCCTATGTTAATTAAGAAATAATAGCAATCTAAACTAGGGATTGCTATTGGGGACAGCTCTCCAGTATTCCATTTAACATGTGCTCTTAGTAGAATTGTCTTTTTTTTTTTAAGTAATGTTGTACCACATGTTTTTTTCTGTAACTTTTTCTATAACTACGATATGGTCTATTTAATTCTATTTTATAATTGAATGGTAATCAGTTCATTTCATCTCATGTTTCATTTCATGGCACTTAATAACCCTTCCGTGATGGACACTAAAAGTATTACTCTAGTTTACTACCATTAGAATGCTTTTTTAAACGTCATTTTGAACATATTTATTAATTGTGCATATTTACTCAAAAGTGAATACCTGGGTCAACAGTAACAACCATTCATCACTATTAGCAGGCTAGCCTTTAAAAATGTCATTAATGTAATAAAATGAAGAATTACCCATTGGTAAACAGTCTTTTTTAAAATTTACCTTAAAAATGTGATAATTACCATTCCAAAGATACCTTTATGTACCTATATGGATGTTTCTAACCAAAACTGCTTGGTCAGAAGGTATGTATTTTAAAAACTTGGATTAATGACACCAAATTGTTTTCTATAAAGCTCTGTCCATATGTTCTCTGCAAATGTACAACTGTGATTTCTCATCAAATGACCAATTATTGTCAATCTTTGTACTGCTTCAAGTAGGAAAGGAGAACAATTCTATGCTGTTTTATTTTACTTTTGGCTGATTTACTAGTGAAGTTTAGAAGCCCTTCAAATTTTTATCATACAAGTGTGTTCATTTTATAAATTACCTGTGCAAAGAGTTTACTCAGACTTCTACATTCCCCAGTAAGATAATTTTACACATATGTAAACATAATTCTTCTGGAAATGTTTGTTGAAGTTCCAAATATAATACAGAATTGATGACTCTTTTGCATCTTCTCCTGCTCATATTTAAAGTCTGCCTTTCAGCTGCTTTATACATCAGCACATTAATTTTTAGATCATCAAGATACATTTTGGACAGAAATTCATTTCATGGTTACTACCTTGCATTGTAAATGCATCAAAGGTCATGCCATTTAAACAATCTCCCTACTGGTTAGGAACAACCAAATATATTTCATTAAATTTGTTGCAATAGCAAAACTATTATTATTTTTCTTTCCAAGACTAATGTTATTTGACAAACAGTCTCTCATGAAAAATGGCATAGAATCACTTTTCAAATTCCATGTTTGGATACATCACATAGATATTGTATTCCTACTCACATAGGAATTGTATTCAATTCCACTAAATTGTAATTTGTATTATAATTTAAATATTACTAAATTGTTAAAGGGGATACTTTTAAGCCTTTTTAAAGAAAGGACTGTCAGGAGGATGGAAGTATGAAAGAAAATATGGTTAAAGAAGATAGGGGCTAGAATTAAAGCACCTGGTTTTGGACCTGTCATGACACTAACTTGTGACATGTTGGTTTCCTTTTGCTTGTGATATGTGTAGGTTGTTATGCTAATCAGCTTTCTGTCACTGTGACAAAATATCTGAGGCTTTTTTGGCTCACAATTTGAAAAGTGTCAGTCCATTGTCCACTGAATTTAAAACCTTGATCCTATTGTGAGGAAGAAGCATCATGATAGAAGGTCTCAGTAGAAGAGCCTGGGAACCTCATGGAAGCAAGAATACAGAAGCTGGGAAAACCTAGGAAGGAGATCAAGAACAGTATACAGTCTCTAAGGAGACTTCAAGTTCCTCCTCAGGCCCTACCTCTCATTGGACCATGTACTTGAGAACTTGCCAATGGATTAACACATTTGTGAGGCTAGCATGCTCATGAGCCAGTCACTTCCTAAAAGCCCACTGGTTGAGCTTCTGGACGGATTTAGATACAAACCATAACAGTTGTGTTTGTTACTTTCAGAGTTGTTCTATTTTTCCTTTACCTTCTGTATTATATATTTCAATTTTATGCTCTGTTCCTTTTCCATTCTGGTATTTAGACTGGAAATATTAGTGACCTTTTTGAGGTCACTAAAAGGCTGATTAGCTGTCCCGATGGAAAAAAAAACACAAAAACAATGATCTAAAGGAGAAATCTTAGATATTACCAACCACACAAATTTTATTCTCTACTCAAAACAGCATTTTTACAGAGAATTGGAGATTATCTTAAACATTCCAACAGGCAATCAAATTTATAGAAAATTTAAAGCTTAATACAGCAGTCAAATTTGTCATTCACAGTGAATGACATCCTAACAATTCCAAATCTACATCTTATTTGTCATTTGGGGGCCAGCCATTTCTTGACAGTTTTAAATTGACTTGATATAAACTTTCAAGCCTTAAAATATACAAAAGTGAGTATTAGAAAAAACAAATTGGTAATTTTTGTTTGGTATATGTCTCAGTTACTCTTCTCTTACTACTGGGACAAATAGCTAACACTCAAAATTAGGGAAGGAAAAGTTCATTTAGCTCACAGTCACTGGAAGTTTCATCCATACTCAGCTACCTCCAAGGTAGACTGGCACATAGCAGGGGGCAGCCGTTCATGAAGGCAGAAGGCAGCAAAATAGAAAGAGCAAAAGGGAGAACTAATTGCAACAATGGCTACAGAGAGCAAGTCTGTCTCCCTTAAATTTCATTAAGGATATCTGCCCCAGGCTGGGTGTAGTACTCACACCCATAATCCCAGCAGCACTGACACCCATAGTCCCAGTGGACCATGAATTAATCACAAACTCCAGAAGTTTGCTCCATGACTTACATGAGGCTTTGGAAGGACAAGTAGACACAACCATAACATTATACCCCTGGACCACCAAAGTCTTGTGTACATCCCTTTATGCAAAAGATATTTTATTTCTTCTCTAAGAATTGCCAAAGTCCTACAATTTTAGCATTGCTGAAAGTCCAAGTCTCATCTCCTTGAAGATCTAGGACAAACTTACTGTGAGCCCCTGTACAGATGAAGATAAACACTTCCAACATACAATGGCACATGATAAACATTACCATTCCAAAATGTGCAAGCAAAAGGATCCAAAGCATTGAGGCCAACAAAAGTCTAAAATCCAATAGGGCAATTATTAGATCCTGTAGTTCTATATCGGACAACTGAAGCAGTCTGTGGCAAATTTTGAGCTCCATGTGGCTCCGCCCCAGTGGCACTCTTGGTGGTAGCTCCTATGGCTTTTCTCTTAGGCTGTCTTTGCTCCCTCTTTGCAGTTTTCCTTAGGTGATCCATGTTCCTGGCTTTTCCAAACTTCTGGGATTTCCACTGCACATTAAGGTTCTTACTCTGCTTCACACAGTTCCCTCTCAGGGGCACACTGCCTGGCCTCCCAGGCCTTCTTCTGAAATTGAGGCCTTCATAACCTCAGAAGTCCTACACTCTACAAACTCCTAAAACCAATGCCACAGGGATACTACCGAGGTCTGCTGCCAGCTGGAGCAGTAGTCAGGCTTTCTTCTCTCTTGGCTGTAGGGGTCAAGTGCCTGAATTGCTGATTACTAACACTCTGACCCTGATTCCGAGGAACAAATTCTTTATGCTGATGCCATTTTGGAACCTGGTTTGGCACTGCCATTCTGGAACATGGTGCTCTGCCACTTTTCCCTCAAGGAAAATTCCTCTCCCTTGCAATTCTGAAGCTGTGAATGGTGGAGACCAGCCTCCTCCTATGATACCTTCAGGCTATCCATTCCATTCTCTGGTTCCTTCCCAGAAGTGGAGATCCACTCAGCTCTATCTTTGCAGTCCACAGCTTTATTGGAGCTTCCCTTCTGGACAAATTCACATTTTAAATCATGCTGCTGAGCTCTTTGCTCTTGATTCTCAGCATAAATCTAGCTAAAAAAACCCACTAACAGGTGTGCTACTGCCTCAATATTTGGCTGCTTTGAAATTTCTTTTGAAAGATTAGTCAGTCTTCAATGGTTAATCTCAGTCTCAGGCAAAGTCTCAACATGAGCAAAATTCAGACAGACTTTCTGTCAAACCAAAAGCATATATCATCTAGATTTCAATAACCAATGCAGTCCTTCTTCCCATCAGAAATCTCCCCAGCCTGGTCTATACAGGCAGGCTTTCTATTAGCCTTCTGGTCTTCTGAGCTCTGACCAGAATCTCCTATACAAAGAAGTTGAAGCTGTTCCAGCTCTTTGCTTGTAGGCGACATCTCCAAGCCTTTCCTAACTCTTCCCATAAGCTGTTCCCAAAACTTGCAATCCACATGGTCAGGTTTAGCCCCAGCAATGACTTCACTTATCTGGCACCAAATTCTGTCTCAGTTAGTCTTCTCTCATTGCTGGTACAAATAGCCAACACTCAAAATTAAGGTAGGAAAGGTTTATTTAGCTAGCTCACAGTTAGTGGAGGTTTCAGTCAATACTCAGCTGGCTCCAAGGAAGAGTAGAACATGGCAGAGGACAGCAGCTCATGGCAGCAGAAGGCAGCAAAACAACATGAGCAAAAGGGAGAACTAAAAGCATCAGTGGCTACAGAGAGCAAGTCTATCTCCCTTAAGTTGCATTCAGGCTATCTGCCCCAGCCTGGGTGTTACTACTTACACCCATAATTCCAGCAGCACTCACACCCATAGTCCCAGTGGGTCATGAGTTAATCACACACTCTAGAAGTCTGCCCCATGCCTTACATGAGGGATTGGGAGACAACTAGACACAAACCATAACAGTATAACATTTGAACTTTGTGATTCAGATTCACAAATGTCTTAAACATCTTACACTGAAGGATCCTTCCACTGACATTTACTTTTCTAAATGTTTATAACTATATTTGTTATAAAGAATCTGAAAAATCCTTTCAGGTCTCAATAAATTATATATAAGTAAGAATTTTGAGTAAAATTGCGATACCTATAGATGATGACTTTAACTATAAAACCATAAAAGGCAAAGTTGTCAAACATGGAAAATAATCTCTTTGTTCAGCTCTTTACTTCAGTGAAATTGTTAGTTTCATGGTTGGGCTAATCCCATGTGGGATAACAGGATGTTCCTATGTATACCATATAATGTGAGCACAGCAAACTACAAAAAATTGTTTAACACAAAACTCTACAATGGTGAAAGGCACACTTTATATTACTCTTAGTACCCAAAAGCTACATAGCTCATGTATGAACAAAAATCCTAAAATCTGTATAAATCTTTCAAAGGAGCCAAATCACAAGGAATTTTTTCAATAAAAGTATAATCCTTGGGAAAAGTAGAATTAATGCTTTTTAATATAATCTCACTAATAATGAGTTAGAGGAAGCCATTGTACTGTAATAGATATACTGATATTTAGTGTTTCTTTTCTTTTCTTTTTCTCCGAATGCCTTCAAAGCATGACTGGCTGGCTTGTGTTGTGGGGATCGAACCACAGCAACCTCAGCCTGACTGCTTTGTTGAAGCAGCCACTTAAAGAACTGAGCTAAGGGGAAGGCCCCCGATATTTAGTGTTTCTTAAGGAGATTCATCTTACTTCTTTTGCTTCAAGTGGGGCTACAGGTAGAGGGTCAAGAACATCTGTCAAGTTGTTGGAAAGCCTATATTTTGATTCTCACACTGTAACCTAAAATCTCTGTCACCTTAAAAAAATTCTTTGTGGGCCAGTTTCCTTTTAAAATAAAGCACCGGATGATTTTTGAAGCCCCTGCTTTCTCTAATATTCTGATTCCAGTATTCACATACAAATTCTCCAGTTCATAAGTTCTTCACTAGAAATAGCTGAAGCACTTACAGGAGCAACTTCTACATTCCCTCTCATTCACTTATTCATCAAACATAATTAATGATTTAATATATTTCAGGCTTTCTGTAAATACTACAACTAGAAAATGAATGAAATACACTCCTGAGGTCCCAAGAAATGTATGGCTCAGTAGGAGGTAGCCATATTAATAAAAAGGCATTATAAAGTATTACGGACACTCTTTTAAAATTATGTGAAGCAGCATGTGATATGAAGGAGATGCACATCGGGAAGAAATTAGTACTACTCTTTGTGTACAGTGTAGCTGACAGAAAAGGCTTTGTAGAGGAAGAAATAAAGGAATGATTTCTTGAAGTATGAATTTTCTAGAGAAATGGTGGATAATAGGAAATAGATGAGAGTGGGGAACTTAAGACTTACTCACTGAAACTTAGTTATTTATAATAAATTACAATTTTACACTCAAAAGCAACACAGACACTTTTATTCTTGTTTTGAGACAGGGTCTTATTATGTATGTCAGACTGTGCTTGAACTTATTTTGTAGCCTGGGCTGGCCTCAAAATCATTACTTCCTTCCCTCAGGCTCCAGAATGCTGTGATTACAAGTGCGAACCACCATGGCCAGATTAGGACATAGGCACTTGGTGTAAATTCCACTTAAGCTATAAACAATCAGGGAATTATGCTAATTAATTTATTAGCTAATTAATTGATTATGCTAACTGATTAGCTAATTAATTGATTATGCTAATTAATTGATTAGCTCTGAGATATAGGGAGGCATTCCCAGTAGAATAAAGTGATGACTTGTCCTTTTGAAGAAATTGAAAGAAAAGACTTTCATAATGTGTAGTGAATTGAATTGTTTTTATGTATTTTTCTTCTCATGCATGGAATTGTTCAAAATATAAAACGGGGAGGCACTCTTGAGATACCTATTTTTCAAAAACTAAAGAATGAAGAAAACAGATTGTTTATTGCGGGACTGTACCTTTATACTCTAAGTGTATATATCAAAAAGTACATTTTA
This sequence comes from Octodon degus, assembly GCF_000260255.1. Lineage (NCBI taxonomy): Eukaryota > Metazoa > Chordata > Mammalia > Rodentia > Octodontidae > Octodon > Octodon degus. The sequence continues at coordinate 10,014,624 of NW_004524673.1, forward strand.
TCAAATCATAATTCTCCAAGAACAGATTATGACTAGCAGAGTGATGTTTTTTATTTACACGCCAAAGTAAAAAGTAGGCATTCATGGTATAGCAAGCTGGTCTTAAGCACTTTGATCTCTATAGGTTGTTGGTATTATGCCATGAACACATATGGGGTAATAGTTTTACATACTGTGTAATTTTATTTACCTTATCTATTACTTACAGAGATGACCCTTATATACCTGCTTATTCAAATATATTGTAAATGATAATGAGTGAATATGCTTCTGTTTTTCATTTGCTTTCATTGTTCTGGTTAGAGCATACTTGGAAGTGACATGGGCCACAAGGACAAGCTCCCTGGGTCTCTGGAATGGCTTAGTCTCAGCTTTGTGTGAGCCAAGCATCTGTCTTGTCTTCCAAACCAGGCTGTAAGCTGCTCTGAAGGAAATTACTTTATTTTGCCTTTTTTTTTTTTGTCTTCTGCTCTCCTTCTCACCTCAGGACCTAATGGACTCTTCAGCTACATATGAGACAATACTGCAGTGCCTGCTGAAGCAGCATCAAAAATAACCAGTTTGTGACTTCTGTATGTGGAGCAAATCACAGTTTCATGTTCTTGTCACTAAGACAGGAGGTTTTTTTTTTTAAATTTTATTTATTTATTTATGAGAGAGAGAGAGAGAGAGAGAGAGAGAGAGAGAGAGAGAGAGAGAGGCCAGCTCAGCCCACCAGGGGGCTGACAGGGGGCGGGCTGGCTGGCATGTGGTGCTGGGGGATTGAACCGTGGTCCCTGATGCTTTTGCTAAGCTTGTTCTAAGTAGGTGCTTTAGACCACTGAGCCATCTCTCCAGCCCAGACAGGAGGTTTGAATCAATGAACAGGTGAACTTGAAGTCAGACAACCTTGAATTTGAACCTGGTTCTGCCATGTGAGAGAAGATAAGTGTGGGGGGAAGCTGTTCATATTCCAGGCACCATAGTCTGAACACGTGATGTCCTGCGTCCTTATAACTGTCACAGACAGTGTGCCCAGTGTTCATTCCCTTTTACAGATGGAATAAGGAAGGCACAGGCATGTTAGCTTCCCAAGCTCGCACAGCCAGTAGTGCAAGTGACACAGCTGAAGTGTGCATGTAGACTTGTTTTTTCTTCACCACTCTCCATTAGCCATAATCCCTGTGTGCCCCTGGGTAGGATATTGAGGTCTCTGAAACCTAAGTTCCTTCTTCTAAGATTCAAGTGAGATAGCTAATGTCATGTGTCAACTTGGCTTACAATGATGCTGAGTGTTTTAGTGAATCCAAGTCCAGATATTTCTGTGAAGGCATTTAAATTTTTTTATTAATATATTAATCAGTCGACTCTGAGTAAAGTGGATTGTCCTCCATAATGTTAGTGGGCCTTGTCTAGCTCATTGAAGGCCACAAGAGAAAAGATCAGTGTTCTTAGGAGGAAAAGGATTTATCTCTACTCTGCAGCACAACAAATTCTCTTGTTTTGACAGCCTTGAGGTTCAAGATTCCAAAATGAACTTGCTGGGCCAGCCCCTTAAGATTATATTATAGTTGCCTCCCTCCACAAGTACATGAAATAAATTCCTTCAAATAAATTTTTATGTCTTTCTCACTGTGTCTGTCTTGCTGTACACACACACACACACACACACACACATTCTATCAGTGCTTTAATTTTTCTGGGGAACATTAATATAGAGCTTATTTTGTGGTTATAAAATAAATATTAAATGAAGTTACTCATGTAAAACTAATGAGGATTATCAACTACTCAGTAGTCTTATTTCTGTCCTACCTTTTGCTTTTTCCCAACTATCTTCTTAAACTTTTAAAAATATTTCTGACTCCTTACTTTTATAATAAAACACATTTTTCAATGCAAATAAATGGCATCTTTTCAAATTTACTAACTGTATCAGCACAAATGTACTAGTAACAGTGGTGTGATATTGCATGACTATTAATGCCTATGGTGACATTTACACATGTGCTTTCACAATGAGTAATGATAATTCATACATACTTTGTGCTGTGAGTAATTACTCCCTTCTGAAGATAAAGGTTAGGATGGTCTATAATCATCAGAAGTTATTCAGCATTCATGTACTCTCATTGCTACTTCTTTCTCAATAAAATTATTAAAATATAAAA
>NW_004524673.1:10016873-10050646 GCF_000260255.1 Octodon degus
AATACAAACTTTACATTGGAAAAACTTTTATTATTGATTTCTTTAATGGGTAAATAGAATAGTAAATTTGACACTCGATTCACTTTTTCCACTGTAAAAAATTAGAAAGCATTGGAGTTGTGCAGAGCTACACTAAGAATGTGTTTAGGAATTAAAGATGAGAGAGTAAGAGTGAAAGGAGGGAGGGAGAGAACTGAGAGTACATCAGAAACCAATTAAGATACCTGAAATGTAATTCATGAGGAAGACTGAATTCTAAATATTCTAGGAAAGGCTACAAAAAGACAGACTACACTAAGATATTGATTAAAGTGTTACAGGTTGTGTCTAGTTGTACCCACAAAGCCTCATGCATTCATTGGGGCAGGCTTCTAGAATTTGTGCTTAATTCATGATCCAATTCTTGGATTATAGGTATGACTGCTACATTTTCCCTGGGCCAGATAACCTGCATACAAATGTAAGGAGGGAAGAGAGGCTAACTAGCTGCCCAGCTGCTTTCCTGTCCCAGAACCCTGCTGTTTTCTGGAAACCATCAATGGCAGTCCTCTGCCATGTGCCACTCTGCCTTGGAGACAGCTGAGTATAGTCTGAAACTTCCAGTAACAGTGAGCTAAATAAGCCTTTCTTTCCTTAATTTTGGGTGTTGGGTATTTTTGTCCCAGCAAGAAGAGAAAAGTAACTGAGACAAAAACTTCTTTAGGACAGGGACTGTCTGGGTTTTTTGTTGTTGTTGTTGTTGTTGTTGTTGTTGTTGTTGTTTTTGTTGTTTTTATTTTTTGTGGTAGCAGGGATTGAAATGATAACTTTGCACTTGCCAGACAAGCACTTATTCTACTGGGCTGTCTCCCCGGCCCAAAGATAGGGACTGTCTTGATCACTATTGTAGCCTCAATATCTAGCACATAATAGGTGCTTAACAGATATTAATAAATGGTGCTAGAATTAATTCTAACTAAGACTAAGTTTGATAGGTTAGATATGAGGATTACTGCTTTAAGAATTTGATCATAGCCATGTGGATGAGTCACAGCCATTGCTTGACCAATTTGTTCTCTGTGAAAGCCTAAGAGAATGTTTTCTCTCCATGTGTCTCTCCTTAGGCACACTCTACTTTACTCTGTGGCCCCATAATCTCCTTGATCGGAAAATTTAGGACCCAACTGAGTTACAGGATGTTACAGTACAGGTTCTCCTATGTCCTGAGTCCTCAATGACCTTGAAAGGCTAAGGCCAAAATGTTGGCTGTCCTTGCAGCCCTTCTTTTTCTCTAATTTTTGGATCTACAAATTGTGGTACATGGCTTCAGGGTAAATCATGAGCAGGTATGACTGACCTTGTCAGATACAAAAGTTACATTTCTTGTTATATAGGTCTTACTTTATCTTGGTCTTAACCATCCAGCAGAAAAGTATAAAAATGAGGTATAAAAAGTAAATCCATATTAATATGCTGACCTGTGAAAGACTCAAGTCAACAACTTCTGATATTGCCAGTCCTAGGGATAACCCACTACTATTATGAACTACTGGACTATACTGGATTATTTTGCTGAATTCATGCACCTACAATATTTAAATGACAGTGGAATACCCATCTCTGACAAAACTAAACAAAAAATGGGATACAAATGAAGGATCATTTTATATCTCTATATACAAAATAGCATAGATATACAGCTACTTTCTCTTAATTCAGTGAGAAGAAAGATTTGTACTAATAGTGTTTGGACAGGATATCATGTCTGCTTCTTGTACTATGAATAACCACTACGAAGACAACAATATGCAATGTATTAATTATTGAAACTGTCCTACCAATCAGTTTTGAAACTGTCTTATTGCTGTTTCTTTCTCAATAAAATTAATAAAAAGAAAATAAAAGTTAATAAAAAAGAATTTGATGACATAGGTGGGTAAATGGATTTTGTAGGAAGGGACAAAGAAAACAGTGAGAGACATTTTGCAATAGAGTAAGAAAACCTTACGTGTCTTATCATTCAGATAAAACCAGATGAAGATATTGTTAAACTTCCTATCATAGTATGACAATTAATTTTGCATGTCAGTTTGACTGCCTGTAGGGTACTGAGACCAAGCATTATTTCTGGGTATGTTTTGAAAATATTTCTGGATAACATTAGAATTTTAATCAATAGTTTCTCCAGTGTGGGTGGGCATTACCTAGTGGGCATTCCCTATTACCTAGTGCATTGAGGACCAAATAGAAAGAAGGAGCATAGAGAAATGCTCCCCATCTCTCCTACTTTACTATAAGCTGCCACATCTTACTCATTATCTGTGGTCTTTACATTGAGATTTATGACATTGGCTTCTGGTTTAAAATTTGGACTGAATAAATGATAGCACCTATTCTGTCTTCTAGAGGGCAGATGGTAGAGCCCATTGTCTCAATTATATTACTCGTTATTTTTCTGTTTCTCTGGAGAACCCTGACTATTCCAGATATATACTGTGTTATTGGCTTACTTGGCCAGTCAGCTATGCTTCTGGTCACAGTTGAAACCTGTGTGGCATTCAGCTTCAGTGACAGACAGTGTTTTGGAGTGGCAAGCATTCAGTGACCGTGCTCTGTTGCTTCCCTTGGTTGAGTCTTGCCCTGATCAGCAATTACAAACCCTCTGCAATTCCTAAAGCAAAAACTTCACTTGTTTCTGCACTGCTATTTTGAAAGGGTTAATGCATCTTCCATAAGGAGACTAATTTAGAACCTGGCAACAGCTTAGCCACTGAAAGAACTATGGCTCTTTGCATGCCAGGGATTTAAATTAAAGCTAATATCATGTATGATGAAATATTCTTTTAGATATTATGTGTAATTTTGAGTATTAGAAAGTCCTAATAGACTATTTTCTTAGAAAATAGTCTGCAAGGTTTTTCTTTATATTCTTTCATTTTAACAAAGCACCAGGAAAAGGTTATAGAACAATCATGTTTTAGCATATTAGGCATATTAAGCATATAAAAATTAGTAATAATGGACTGTGAAAGAAAGAACACACAAAATAAAGCTGAAAAAATGAATAATATAAAATGAGGGGGTGGGGAACTTGATTCACTGTACATTTCAATTTCCATGTAGTAGAAATTTCACAACAAACATGAAAAATATTCTATTTTGAAAATTTTTTTAAAAAGACCATGAAAATACCTATCACAAAAATAAGCAGAAGGATAGAATATATTATATAAAAGTCTCATACTTTTAGATAAAAATAACACATATAGGTATATATCTATATATTTAATACAACAACAATGAAACTCCTGGGAGACTTGAAAAATGAGAAAATGTACTTGTTAATATTCATATTGATAAATGTCTAAGATACAGGAAAATTAAATGTAATACACCTATGAATTTTACCTTAGAGTTTAGCATTTGTCATCCTAGAAAATTTATATCTCTATTTTAGGACTTTTGTCTACTAAATGGGAAAAATATGACATGGGTATCATATTAGAATTTAATGTATTTTTGTACAATGTGAAAAGTATTGAAATATATTCGTACTCAAAATAAGAACTGAACATATTTATTAATGTTACATAATGTCACACCAATATTTTAAAAAATAGTACCTCGTGCTAAAAAATTGAGTGATATGTATTTGTGTCCTTATTGAAGCTATAGGTATAAATGGGAATAACCTTCTTACAATTTATTGTGAAAATATAGTTAAAGGGTTGTAAATATTTTTGTTCTTCACACAAGTACTCCATTTAAGATTATTTAACATAAGAAAAGAAATTCAAAGAGAAGTGATAGCTCTATACACAATTTACCTATTTCTCACACTACTGTAATGCTTAAAAATGTTTCTATCCTATGAAGAAATATGAGGTAGTCATTATAGTGATAATTTTAAAGATTACTAAACCAACCAAAACTCATTACTATGACAGAGCAAATAATATAGACAACATGGGACAGCAAATATGGTATATCTATAACAAATATGGCATATCATGATTTTTCATTATCAGTATTTTTTCTCTTCTTCTGTACTCACATATCACATTGTCCCAGAAGACAGGGAAAAGTAGTTGTTTCTTGGGGAGGAGCAGGAAGTGATATAGAGAACAAGAAAAGGAAACTGATTTCCTTTTCCTCCTTTTCCTGTGGAGACAGAGATAGTAAAGGGAAGAACAGTGATGAGACTTGCTAGCTATTGCCTCCCCTTGAGCTGAAATCCTGTGAAGAGTGAGTGACACTAAATACAATGATGTAGAAGCCGGAAGCATGGAAAGTTTATGCCTTGCTGTGTATTCAGAATGTGGAATGGTGACAAAGGGGGTTTGCATGCATGGCAGTCTCGTTCCACCATGATGGGAAGGTACACATGGACCTTTTGCAGAGAGGCACAGATCTGTATTAGAGCTGTAAAGCTATCATTAACTCCCCACAGCATAGAATGGGCTCAGTAATTAGTGAGGAAATGTGTAACATGGGTGTGAAAGAATAGGAAATATATACATTGTGAGCTGTCATCTTTAATTTGTGTATAATTTGTCCAAGTCACTGGAACACCTAAAGATTCTTTCTCGGCATATCCAATAACCTACTTCTGGGTGAGATTAGTATGTGCATTTGCTGGCTCAGTGGAGTGGATTTCTCTCCTTGGAATAGATGGCTTATTCAGGACCTGATTAACAACAGCAGGTGGATGAAGGAGGAATTGATCACTTTTATTTTCTGCCTGGATCTAGGTATTGAACTGGATCTAGGTATTCTGCAGCCTTTAGGCTGGAATTTACAGTATATGTGCATTTAGATCTGGAAACACTAAAAAATCCCCAAATTCTTGTCAGTGGCCTTTAGAAAGAATTGAACCTTGCTGACATCTTTTAGACCATTTTATTTTCAGTAGCTGTTAGATAAAAATTAATATGCAATCAGAGAGGAATTGGGCCCTTAAGGGAATCAGCACAAAAGATGAAGACATCGAGTTGTGGCTGGATGTGAATCTGCAGACGGCCAGACCTGCAAGTCTCCCTTAAGATAGATGAAAACTTTAGGTTATGCCTCTTGGTTCAGTGAGCCCAGAATGAGTGATCAGAATGTCTGGACTAATTTTTTCCAAGAATGTCTTTGTTACTTCCATATTTCATTTCTACATGACTCATTTCTCCATGGGGCCCATATTACCAAAGGGGCTATTCATATAATACTACAAGGTGATTGTAGTTTGATCCACATTGTACCCATGTGTGATTTTGCTATGTAACTTATTTCTGACCAGAAAGTTCAGTGGCCATCCACTTGGGATTTCTCCATTTGCCTCCATTTTTCTAATAAAACTTTCCTAACTTCCTCCTTTGGCTCTTGATTCCCTTCCATGTTGTTGTGAGACCATGAATTCTGTACATCTAACATATAACAGGTTGGGAGTTATTTTAACTATCACAGTTTGGCTTCAATAACTGTGAAATAATATAATTGCATTTTTCTAAGCCTCTAAGTTTTGATAATTTGTTATATCAGCAATAGGTAAAAAATGTAGGATTAAGTCAATAGACCATGTCAACCTCCCTTTAGCACAGGCCACCAAGGATACAAAAGGGACAAGGTAGATGGGTGATAAAGGTTAAGGAAAGTGTTTATCTGAGAAATTCTGGCTTTTGAAGAGATAGCCGTATGGGAAGAAAAACTTCCCATAAAGACCAAGTGTAAAGTTTTTTTTTTTTTTTTTTGTATGTTACTTATTTGATGGCTACTATGAGGAAAATAAAGCAGTGATAGAATTAAACTGAGGAAAGGTAGGTCATTTATTTAACTTCTGCTAATGTATGCACTGATCACAAGTCATGATAATGTTTTTCTTTCAATCTTTTTATTGTTATTTCTAAAGAGAATAAAAATAATAAAAACATTCTAAATGATACAGAATTTCACTAAATAACATAATAGGAATTCAGTAATGCTTGTTCAGTTGCATGCAGTTGTTCAGATTACAAGATAGAAACATGCAAAATTGATCAAAAAAATTAAAAAGAAGAAAAAAATTAACCTTTCAATAGACCAGTAGAAATCAACAGTACAATTATATCAGCTATCCTATGTATATGTATTTTTCTTTCTTTCCTTCCTTTCTTTCTTTTCTCCTTTCCCTCGTCTCAGTTGTTCCTTCCTTTTGAGCAATTTCTTTCCCTTCCATAGTATCTATTGTACTTTTCTGGATTTTATTTACGCTTTCAAGTTCTTACACTAACTCCTACAGTGTTTACACTGTGGGTCTGATTTATTTCACCTATGAATATGGTCTCTAGCTGCTTCCATTTACCTATAAGAGCCTCAAGTTTGTCTCTTTTTAGCTGTGTGATATTTTATTGTATAAAAATACTAAATCTCTTTTATCCATTCCTGAGTTGATGAGAATTTGGGTTGTTCCTGAGATTTAACTATGACAAATTGTGCCGCTATAAACATGGGGGTGCACATATATCACTGTGGTATGATGTTTCAATCTTTTGAAAAAATACCTAGAAGGGGAATAGCTGGGTTGAATGGGACCTCTAATCCTAGTTTTTTTGAGAAATCCCCACACTGATTTCCATAGTGTCTGTACCAGTCTACACCATGCACTGAACAAAGGTCAAAATGAATCAAAGCTCTAAATATTAAAGTAGAAACACTAAATCTACTGGAGGAGAAGGTAGGTAGAAATTGTGAAGATATGGGAGTAGGAAGAGAGTTCATGAACAAAAACTAAACTGCACAGGAAATACTTCAAAGATTCAACAGCTGGGATCTTATCTTTTTGAGGTTTCTGTACATCAAAAGAAATCACCAACAGAGTAAAAACAAAACCCAGGAATCAGGAAAAATTTAGCCAATTGTACCTTAGATGGAGGAGTTCTATCTTGAATATATAAAGAATTAAAAGAATTAGGCCCCAAAATTCAAAGACCTAATCCAAAAATGGGCTTCTGAGATGAATATGCCTTTCTCAGATGAAGAAATACAAATGGCAAATAAATATGTGAAAAAATGTTCAACATCATTGGTCATTCAAGAAATGCAAATTAAAATATGCTACTGAGAATGCTGAGTTTTTATCCCGTGCCAGACTCTGCACCATTTACTACATCTATTAGCTACTTAAATGCTCACCACAAAATTGCGAGGAAAGTGCTCATGTTGTTATCTTCATGTTTAGAGATGCAAGAACTGAGATATCAAGAAAACAAGCAATTTGCCAAATGTCTTCTAGTTTCAACTTGTAAAGCCAAAATTTGAGCACAAACAAGCCTGAAAGGAAGTGCAATGAAAACTATTTGATTTATTTTGTTGACAGAATGATATATTTGTTTTTGTTTTGTTTTTATTAGTGGTTAGATAAATGCAATAATAATACTTTTGAAAAAATACATATTTGCAGTTTGTGATATGTTAACAAATCATATCCTGAAATTATTAGGCAGAGGAGTTTTAAAAAGCAAACATTTTTTAGAGATATTAAATTGAGCAATTTGTTTAACCATTCTTAATTTTTTTTTAAAGAGCTTACATTATTTATTTGTGATTTTAGTGTTACTTGGGAAAAGCAGGGAAAATTAAATCAAATGTATTTTTATATCCATTCTTCCCCTCTGCCATCCATTAGAGTTGTGTGGCTCGAACCAACCTCTTGAAATATTATGGCTTGCCCCAAGTATCCTTCAAAGTCTCTAGGCTGCTTTCTCAGTATAGATAGGCCCAGAAGGGTTAAATGTCATTTCATAGCCTTTAGTTTGGCATTCAGGGCCTTGTATAATTTTGTGCTAACATATCTTTATAAATTTTCTTCATTTTGTAAAAATCATCTCTAAACACGTTTGTATTTATTTTATGTTGAAGAAAATCTTAGGTTTCCCTTATAGACAACTACTATTACTATTTTGGAAATGTTACCTGACAGCAACGTCATGGATTCCATTTCTTCCAGGAAGTTATTTCTAATTACTCTTGGCCCAGGGAAATTTCTCTGTATTAAGTAATCTTATAGTTTCTTTGTTATTGCCACTTATTTAGTGCTTAAGCATACATTTCTTAACATTCTGTACTTCTGTTTTACTGCTTGGGTCTGTGTTCTTTGCTTTCTCAACTAATTTGGTTTTTTAAAATTAATTTTATTGAGAAAGAAATAGCAATGAAACAGTTTAAAAACTGATTAGTGGGACAGTTTCAATAATTAATACATTGCATATTGTTGTCTTTGTAGTGGTTTTCATAGTACAAGTTGCAGACATAATATCCTGTCCAAACACTATTAATACAAATCTTTCTTCTTATTGAATTAAGAGAAAATAGCTGTATATCTATCCTAACTATTTTGTATATGCAAATACAAAATGGTCCTTCATTTGTATCCCCTTTTTTGCTCAGTTTTGTCAGAAGAGTATTCCATTGCCATTTAAATATTGTAGGTGCGTGAATTCAGCAAAATAATCCAATATAGTCCAGTAGTCCATAATAGTAGTGGGTTATTTGTAGGACTGGAAATGTCAGAAGTTGTTGACTTGAGTCTCAATAGAGGTGTAGGTGATATAGAAAGATGAGTTAGAAATATTTTAGGCAGTCAGATAGGGATGGGCCCTCAGAAGGACCCACTGTGGAAGACAAGATACCTCACAATTACGAGAGAGACAGACATTCCCTTTGTGTGACAGACCTCAAGACAAAAGATAAAACAAGGACTGGGGGAATAACTCAGCAGCATAAGTGCCTGCCTGGCAAATGCAAGGTCCCTAGTTCATCCCCATACCAAAAAAGAAAAAAGAGAGAAAGATCTAACAAATACACACCTTCCTAAAGATAAGCATCTGGGACTGATATTCTAAATAGATCTCTATCACCTTGAGAAAACCTTGAAGAGTCACTAATCCACCCTCTACAGGCAAAGAAACCCTGTTCTGTATTCATGCCCACTTGCTACACAACTCCCTTCCTCATTTGGTCCTGGATTTAATCAGTTTTACCTGATTAATTGTACTTGTAATCTTATTGGGTGACCATAGTTTTGTCCCACCTCATGCCCACCCAGCAAGTTCCCATGTTTTCCACCTTGGACCCACCTCACCTCATGGTTAGAGTTCCCTAAAAATGGCAGATTCCTCAGAAATCCACTTGAGTCACTTCTGTCCATCTCTCCTACAGAAGCTTTCTTTCCCCTGATAAATATATTCTTCTTAACCTCCATTGCTCCTAAAATTCATTCTTTAGTTTTAGAGAACACAAACTCATCTCAAGCATCTTTCAGATTGGACTTTTCTTTTCCCTATGTCATAAGTATTGGTCAGATATCATTGAACATTTTTTGTCAGATGCTGTGGTACACTTGAGTGGGCTGAGGCAAGAGGATTGCTATAAGCTCCAGCCCAACCTGTGTTACATAATGAGTTGGAGGCAAGCCTGAATTACCTAGTAAGACTCTATCTCAAAACAAAATAAAACAAAAAAAAATAAATAAATAAAAAACAAACAGCAATTTTAGGAAACTGTAGTTGTAGATGCTCTAAAGAAGATAAATATTTTCTATGTTGCCTCATAATAACCAGAGGATTCCAAAGGATTGTTACTTCCAACAGTGAGTCCTCAAGCCCAACAATTAGTGCTATTTCAATTGAAGTACATAAATGGTTAGAGAAATACAATACTTTGAATGGATTCTTGTGTATAGTACAATGTACAAAGCTTTTCTTCAAGCTTACAGAGAGATATTGTCTGTATACTTGTGAAAGCCAGTCCTATACTGTAACTAATTGTATTTCACTGTTTATCAACATAGATATAATCATTTAATTAGCATCTTATTATCAATGAGTGTTCTATGTATGTTAGTCTCTTAAGATGTTCGTGTTCTAAATAATGTAAATAGCATAGCAAAATATGTATCAGGTTGAAATGATAGAAATAAAGATGAAATCATCAAATGAATAAATAAATGCATTCAGCCATAAAGCCAGTAATGAAATCTGAACAAAATTAAGTCATGAAAAAAGGAAGTGGTACACCATTAAATGTGATCTGAAAAGAGATAGAGGTTTGATGGAGTGTTAATCAATCATTCTATCTCAAGCAGTCCTCCAGCAATGAATTCAGGTATTTTTGCCCTAAGGTCATTGCTGTAATTTCATAAAAGAAAGAGGGTAAACAGCATTTCTGTTACATTAAGAAAAAAAAAAATGTTTTCACTCCCTTGGCACCAACCGATCCACAAAGATGTTACTTCTCAAAAATCTCAGGACGACATCATCAAATGAGTTTTCTTTTGCTCCCTAGACTAGAGAACTGAGCCCCTGTGTTTCTCTTGTTGCCTTTATCTCTGTTATTGCATTCCTTCTACCACACAGGTATGTGAAACAGAAGGCATAAAATGTGGAATATCCCACTTTCCGTGCTTCTCATGCTTGGCCAATCCATGACAAAAGTAATGAAGACAAGACCAGTACAAATAAAACTAGGAAGCTCGTTTTAGTCATTTGAGAGATCTGTGCTTGGTACATGTTTTGTTTCTTTCTTTTCTTTTTTCTTAAAGCAACCTTTTGCACTACTGCCCTAGTAAATCCTGGATGGCTGGCATTTCAGTTTCTTACATAACAGTGTGGGGCCAACTATGGAATTATAGTATTAGAATTTAGCAGGCTTAACACACAACATAGCAGTCAGCAGGAGTCCATGAGTTGTGGATGAAACTTGTTTGGTGTATACATCCTGGATGCAGAAGGGGAAGGAGTAACACTGTATCAGGAAGATTAGCAATTAAAGGTTATATGAAACATTTCAGCAAGTCCTGGATTAGCACTAAACCTCTGTGCTAACAGCTTGATGTAATACAGTAATTTTCTGCCTGTATCATCCAGCCCTTGCAAGCTGTACACTTCACAGGTAAGCCCAAACACTCTTCAGTCCACATCTAGATCCTCTCATGAATCTTTGCCTTCATAGACTGATTTCTTTGGGATATACCAGAAACTGGCACAGGGATAATTGAGGGGAAAATTCTAAGATATGAAGGGTTGATTTAATCCTCTTTTATAGCTTTCCTGTCAAAGGATCATTTTTGGCTTTAAATGTTTTCTAAATAATATACTAATTTGAAGAAAAATTACTTTGAAAAGACGTATGCTTTTTTTAGTTATCCAAAGAGTATAGAGTACAGAAAGGAAAAAGAGGCTATCAGAACCACAGTTTTGAAGTTCATTGGCACTAAGAATTATGTTCCTGAATTCCTGGAAATAAGAGTTAGGAATGACTGTCCATAATTTAAAAGTATTTGGATAGAATCCAGAAACCTGTTGGATATTAAATCTGCAGGGCATCAACCATCTGGATTTTTAGAAGGTTTGATATTTTTATATTTTTTTCTGATATTTTGAGGTTTCTGAGCAGAGCCACTGAGTCAAGTTTCCAGGCAGTACAGGATAAATGGGTAAGTACAGTATGATTGTGTCTATAAAGCCTTTTAATGTAGAGGAAAGAGATTAATGATACTAGGGTCTGAGGTAGAGAGGCTATAGACAATTTCATATTTTTTTCTCTTTAGGCACTTTTGGGATCCTTGGAGTCAGAGAGTTCTTTTACTAACTGCCTGAATGTAGTGTTGTATTGAGTAATGAGTGAAGATAGAAGGGCTGGAGATAACTACATAGTTGTTTTATAAGGATTCTTAATTTAACAAAGCCACCAGACATTGAGAGTGGAATTTTTTTCTGAAACAGAGCTATTACTGACTTTGTATTCTATATGGTATTGATTCATGTTAGCAACAAAATGTTAGGATACATTACCATCAGAAATATGTCTAGCTAAGGAAAGATAGAAAAGCACTACAGCTTTTACATTTGAATTTGTTTGCAAAATGATGACAACTTCCAGAACATTCCTAAAGTACTGGTTAAGCACTTGGGACCTTGCTCTAAGATGGACCACAATGTGCTATGTGTTCGGCACAGCTTCAGATAGCTGGATGGGTATAAATCAGGAACTGGTGTTGTCTAGTGAACCCTGGGTGCTATCAGAGACCTATGAAAGAAAACACGACATAGGACACTAGCTACTATATCTCCACTTCTTCAATAGAAAAAGGAGTAGAGATCATTAGTTTAGGGTACAAGGTAGTGTGAAGGAATTGAATTGAAGCAGTTCTAGAAAAATTCATATGTATTTCTATAGAGTGTATTGCTATTACTTTCATGTCTTTGATTCTGCCCTTATCACATAGCATTGAATATTTCCTCTAATAACAGCAGCAACAATAATAGTAAAGGGAGGGAATAGCCTTCAATGCTTCACATAAGAACCCCCACAAAAGCTTTTCTGCATCACAAAAGGGACTCAAATCATGCCAAAGCATTTTACTCGGAAAACATTATACAAAAAAATACAAATCCTATACGTTTTTTCTTATAGTTTTTCTCTGAGGTAGAGAGACTGTGAAGCCAACTTCATATTTTTTGGGGGCCAGCTCTGAGCAGGCTGGACTATCAGCCTAATGATGTAGGAAGCAAGTGTAAGGAGAATGCAGGTCTAGAAGGCATGGAGGTGGCGTTAACAAATGCAAGTGGGACTGTTAGAATTGTGAGGGAAGGTGAAAGCTTGTATTTGTTCTGTACATATTTAGCATCTGCTGTTTGAAGATGCAGTTAGGAATTAAGATTTAAAGAACTCAAAAAGCACCTCCAAAAGATCCAGATGGGAGATTAAATTCCAAAATTTGGCAAAAATACTCTGATCATTAATGTTACCAACTGAGGAAAAATTTAATTCCTTAAGCTGAAAAATGAGCAGAATCTACAGCTCTGGTTTCTCCAACTACACTGAAAGTGGAATATATTGAGCATGGCCTGCTGTCATTGTGTTATGACATCAATTCTCCAGGTAATTAGTCTCATGGAACATCACCAAATGAGCACATTTTCCTCTCTCTGAACCTCTAGAAATAGTTTAATTGCTTCAGGATATGTCTTTTAAACCACAATTCATATAAATAAGTGCAATAGAAAAGTAACTTTTGTGTATTTGGGTTTTAGGAAAATTCTATTGTATTCCTTTATGACTTTAAATTCTTCAACTTGAAGTTATCAAGCTTAGATAGGGGCTGAATTTTCTGGAATTTATTTATGACATGGTAAAAGAAAGTATTACAGTAGAATTTTTTTCTATGCTGGTGTTTGTAGTATAAGGCTTACCTTCCAGACAGAGTTTACAAATTGATTCATGGAGAACCTGTATGATTCTCAGATTACTCCAATAGGTCCAAGATATTAAAATATTCTGACTGGAAAAAGAAACAAAGTTGAGTACAGACTTCTTTGTATAAAGTCATTCTTGTTTCTACCTCCCAAGCCCAAGAAGAGACTCCCATAGGAATATCTCACAGCATTTTGATTGTTTTCCTGTGTCTCTCCTGTGCCTGCAGAAAAAGAAGTGGCTTTGCTGGATCCCTGATTTTCCTGGAGTCTGTCTAGGTAAGGAGTGAGATGCCATTTTTCATGGACCAAAAGAGAAGAAAGAATGGACAGGATTTCCCTGGTTCCTGATAAAATGGCGCTGGTCAGAGAAATAAAAAGATTCCAACTACAATACCTAGAAATAAATTCTGGATCCTTAGAGACTAAAGAGAAGTTATAAATTGATTCCTAGTGGCTATCTGGGTCACAAGACTTTACTAGAGATGCTGAGTAATGGTTATCCAAGAGCCTGCACAAGTGCTTGCAAATCTCCCATTTAGCTTTCAAGGCTACTGCTGCACAAAGTTTGTATTTAATGGTATTGGTAAGGCATTTACAGCCCTCCTCATACTTCCCATCAACTGCTTCTAAGGGTGAGAACAGAGGAGCAAGCTGGGATGGGTTTGAGGGGCTAGATGTTCTCAGAATCCCAAGGCAGAGGAATCAAAAAGGGCACTCTTTTGTATTGCAGTCTTCCAGTGTTCAGGAGGGGCAAATTGCCAAGCAAGAGCTTTTGCCCTGAAATTATTTGTTTTAACCAGACTGTTCATTTTAATTTCTAAGTGAGCAGGACTGTAAGGATGACTATGACCTACGAAGTAGCTGAGAGTTGCATCCCTAGGGCAGCTGCAGTGTACCCACGCTGACTACAGTTCACAAGGATGCAGGGGAGGAAAACAAGGGGGGACTTAGACTGAGTCAGGAGTTGTGCTGGCTACAATATCTATAGCTTTACATCACAGTTGCTCTGGTTTGTTATTTCTCATCCTTTCATGCTCCTGAGTCCCAGCACATGACTAGCTAGCTATAAGCGGATCATCTGGGTCAGTGCCACACAGTGCTACGTCACAGCCTAAACTAAATTAAACAACTAAACTAAACAAACAGAATTAGTGACACTGATTTTGTCATTGTTTAAAAATTAGGGTACTTTGTTTCATCCTCCATACATATGTATTCGTTTTGATTTAAAGGTATATAAAACATTATTTATCTTGATTCCTATTTTTGGTGCTTTCTTAAATTTCGTGCTTAAAATCAATGTCTTTAGTGTCCTAGCCCCAGTCCTGGCCCCTGTTGGAGTAGTTTTTCCCAAGGAAAAAACTTAGTCTCTATATTTTATAGTAACTATTCTTTTTTCTTCTTTCTTCCTACCTTATGATTTTGCTGCAAAACCTTTGTCCTAGGCACTTGTGGAGAACTCCACTTTCCAGTCTACTCACTGAAGTGTTTCTTTGGGTCTTGATCCTACAATAGACCAAAGAATGTGGACAAAGGGGAAGGTTTTTTTTTTTCTATAACCATATGCATATTTTATTTTAATATACTTTTTTTTGCGGTACTGGAGATTGAACTCAAGACCTTGTGCTTGCCAAGTAAGCACTTATTCTACTGAGCTATCTCTCCAGCTCTATTTAAATATACTAAATCAGAACTTAGTCAACTTTTTTTTACAAGGCCAGGTAGGAAGAAAATAAAGCCTTGTAGGCTTAATGGACTTTATTCCAAGTACTGGCCTCCATTGTATGGTTAAAACATTTATAGAAGCGCACAAATGAATTGGCCTGATTGTCCCAATAAAACTTATTTACAAAGTCAATCTAGGCTAGTTTTAGGCTACAAATCTAGTAGTTTAAAATCATCTGTGCTGAGCTTTGTTACTTAGTTCTTGTCCTTTCTTTTTTCTAGAGAGCTTCTCTTTTAAAAGAAATAATGTTGGGGATAATTACTCTAGAAAATTTTATGCTGCTAAGATATTTATCACTCTGAAGATTGATTTTTAAAAATCAGCTTCTTTCTTAAATGTTAACACACTTCAAGTAATAAATAAACTACCTTTTTAAAAATAGAATATTAGCTGCCATCTATTAGCCATATATGTAAATGACATAAATTAGCAACTGGAAATTACTGTTATTCCCATTTTAAAATAGAGATAGGGCTCAGAATGAAGGCAATTTGGGAGAGATACGAGGCAAGTCTGCTAAGTTCTAGGCCCAAGAGAATGTCCTCGTAGTCCCATGCCCCTCCACCAGAATGTTCTCACTGGAAACAGCATGCAAGGCAGCTTACAGTGTACTATTAGACTAACCTGGAAGAAAATAAGTAAGTCATGACTTTAAAAACATTCAGAAATAGAATCCGCAAGAAAGAGGCTCTGACCTGCTAACCTGACTTTACAGGTTGACTGGGGATCTGTGTAGACCCTATGTAGCTCAGAGAACTCCACCAGGGGTTCAGGCACTGCTTCCTGTTGGAGGTGGACCTTTGTTTCCCACCCTCTCGTGAAGGTGAGTGACCCTGAGCACTCACAGTAGTGTGTCTTAGGGGCCTCCTACCTTTTCTGATTAGCTTAATTGGGTGGAGAACAACTTGTGCTAGCAACCTTAAACACTATTGGAAAGACAAAGACAAAGGGAAACCTAAGACCTTTGTATTTGATCTTTGTTTTTGGGAAAACAGCTCACATACTCATGTATATGTGTGTGCATTCACATTGTTATGCATGCCTGTGTGTCTCTGCCTGCAAATGAAATTGCTGTTCTTTGGTAAATTTTCTTGGAAACATAGACTTGCCCTTTTTGGATTAGTTGTTCACGCTTTTTACTTTTGAAAATATAAGATACCTTCACCTTTAAACTCTTAATTTAAAATGGCTCGGTGAATAAGCAAGTTATTAATTAAGAGGATGACACACAAGGATAAGTTTTAGGCTCTGTTAAAATAACAGTGACCAGCTTGGCTTGTTGACCTGCACATTGTGCCTAGCATGAATAGCACAGTGGGGTGTGCCGCATGTGTCCCTGTCCTTGGGGCACACTAGTGCTGGTTATTTTTTCCCCCAATTTTCTTTAAAAATGGCTTCTTTTGTGTCATGTAGAAAAAGGAATAGTTTTCATTTTTTAACCAATTACTATGATATCAAAATGCTATCTATGTGTCTACTAAAATGAATTTGTAAGAGTAATTAGGGTAAAACTTCCAAAGAATAAAACTTTTGGCTGAATAACAGTTCCTAAATTAAAATAGAAAGTTACAACAGTGAATATTAAAGAGGGATGGAAAGGCAGGAGGTGACCTTTCTAGCTAGGTGCTTCTCTGATGCACCATCTAAACTTTTAAAGCTCTCCAGTGGTGGGGAAGGTCTTACACAAATGGACCACTGATTGTACTAAGCTGAATGTCTTAAAACACTCACTTTTATGTTTCCACGTCGTCCAAATCTTCATTAAACACAAAGCAAAAGACGAGCTCACAATGAGTTTTACAATGCCCTGGTTATTTTGTGAACATTCTCGACCCAGTTATGTGATCTCTTCAAAGGCTTCTGTTGTTTTCATTTCTATTTTTTATTTAAACACTTCGTTTTGATGCTACATTTCCCTTCCTGATGACTATCTAATTTTGTATGCATTTTCCCTTCAAAATCTTTCAGCTACCAGCAAAGAGGTTTCCAAAAGTGCCAGAGAAAACTAAGCATACTGAAGAAATGTTCCAATACTTTAAAAAATTATATCCAGTGTTACTTGATTTCAGATACTTATTTTTTCCTTCCCTCTCTCAGCAGAGATTAAGAACAAATGGAAAAAATGACGATGTTGGTATGATTTCATTGCAGAATCTTTTCTTTACATTCTCTCAAGAAGAAAGGTTTTTTATGTATTTTAGTACAGGGACTACAGAGTCTCACTACACAGATCAGACTTGTAGTAATGCTCCTATTTTCAGCCTCCCAAGCAGTGGGATTACAGGCATGCACCACCACCCCCAGTCTATAAGAAGAAAGATTTGGATGATTATTAAGAACTGCTCAAATTTTATTTTATCATTTGTTTCTAAAATTCATGACAGAATGTTTATAATGCTCTAACAAAGCATTCTTAATATTTATGTACTTATCTGTAAAGACTAACAGGAGACTGATGTGGTCTATGCCCCGGTAGCATGCCAAGTCTTCTAGTTGGAAGTATCTTACCTCTTCCAGTAAAGTCAGTGAAATCTCTGATAAGATTCTCCCAAGTCTGTGCAGCCAGTGACCTCATTTACTTTAAACATGTTCCCTGGAAGAACTAACCAATTAGCTTGATAGAAATCATTATCAAATATAAATGGATTCATTTATCAGCTGTGTAAGTTACAGAAAAACCCCAGGCCAATGAGAAATTGAAAAAGGCAAATTGGAATAAAGACCACCGTAATAAAGGAACTGCCAGGGAAGTGCTTCAAGTAGCCTGTAACAGCAGCAGAGGTGCTGGTAGTTTGAGGAGTGTGGGACAAGTGTGAATATGTGTTAATTCTACTTTCTCTGTGTTGCTTACACTATAAAAGAGTCTTTACGTGGCTCCAACCGTTGTTCAGTATTTATGCCTAATACATTTTGTATGTAGAAGACAGATTGAGTTCAGGAGTTCTGATAGGACAACAGCTAGACTCTGTGCTCGCTGACATCAGCTGTGGTCTTGATGGCTCCTTTTGTAGGAAACAGTACAGAGAATGTAGTATTTCTCTTTTTTGCTTTAATTATTTAAGCTTTAATTATTTTGGCTTTAGTTTTGCAAGGAACATAAGGGGCCCTGAAAACACAGGATGGGCCTTCTGGAATTATGGGCCCAAATCCGGAAATCACTTCATCAAGAGGTAGCCAGGTACAAATATGGGGAGATCAACACACTGGCTCTGATATGAACTTACATAAAGTGGATTTTTTTGTAGTTGTTTTCTTTGAACTTTTTTATTATTATTTGTCCATGAATACAGGTTTCTTCAAAGGCCAGTCCCCTGGAAGAGAAATTCCCAGAAGCCAAAAAGCAATCTAAACAAACACTTTGTACTTATGTGACATAAGCATACTATCTCACTGTTTTCTGCACAGCATGTGGTTATCAATACAAGTTGATGTGCCCACTTCTGCAAATGTTCTGAATAAAAACATTTATAAATGAAAGAATTTCCTTTTCTTTTGTTATTTCCCACCACTTTTATTGAGAGGTAAAAACTGTATACATTTAAGGTATATATTGTGCTAATCCACCATATTTATACTTTATTGAAATGATCACCACAAATTAGTTTACATATTCACCGCTTCTCGTAGTTACTATTACATGTGTGTCTGTGGGCATGGTAAGGACATCTATGATCTGGTAGGCTAGCATAGATCAGTACACAGTATAGCGTTATTAATTATAATCCTTACGTTACTCATTAGATCCCCCACATCATGTTACAATTTAAAGTTTGTACCTATTGGCCAAAATTTCTCCATTGCCCCCATCCTAGACCTTGCTAACCACACTCTGTTCTCTACTGCTTTGAGTTCAAATATTTTATATACTACAAGTGAGATTATATAGTACTTATTTTTCTGTGTCTAACTTATTTCAATCTGTATAATACATTCAAAATACATTCATATTGTCTCAACAGGATTTTCTCCTTTTTATGGTTGAATGATATTCCATTGTGTGTACATTTTCTTTCTTTCTTCCTGTGGCCCAGCTATCTTATTTCTGAGTTTATATTATAAGGAAATAAAATCAGTATTTTTAAAGACCTATCAACCTCCCATGCTCACTACAGCATTATTCACAATAACCAAGATATGGAATCAACCTAAGGATAATATATTCTTAGTGCTTCATGTGAGACACTGACATTTTGCAGAGACAGGATGATGACAGTAATTATCCTTCTCCCTGACACAGAGAGGTTAAGGTTAGCAACTAAATTATTCAGTCATTTCTCCCGGACTACCATAAAAGAAATTTGGCACTTTCGGGATGTAAAAATACCTATCTTTTCTTCTACACAGTCTGCCCTGTGAGGCTAAGGTATGCGGTGCTTTCCTCATCTTGGCAGCTCTTAGTGGTTGCCATGCACAGGAGACACTCAGGAAATAATTTCACCTGTCTGTCTGTTTTGCACTGTCCTAAGGGGTTTCTGAAGAGGCTGTTGTTCCAAGCCCATTCCCAGGGATGTTGATGCAGACAGAAAAGACTAATTGTATCTCTGAGAATTGGGCTGAGTGACGTGTACACATTTTCTAGCTGTCACTCCTTCACTCTCTTCAGTACTATGGAAAAAAGTTGATGAACAAAAAGCAGAAAAGTATAAAAATGAGGTACAAAAGTAAAGCCATATTAATATGCTGAGATATAAAAGGCTCAAGGCAACAACTTCTGACATTGCCAGTCTTATGGAAAACCCACTACTATTATGGACTACTGGACTATATTGGATTATTTTGCTGATTTCACGCATCTACAATATTTAAATGGCAATAGAATACCCATCTCTGACAAAATTAAACAAAAAAAGGGATACAAATGAAGGACCATTTTGTGTATTTATATACAAAATAGTTAGGATAGATATATGGCTACTTTCTCTTAATTCAATGAAAAGAAAGATTTGTACTAATAGTGTTTGGACAGGATATCATGTCTGCATCTTGTACTATGAGTAACTACTACGAAGACAACAATATGAAATGTATTATTATTGAAACTGTCCTACTAATCGGTTTTGAAACTGTCTCATTGCTATTCATTTCTCATTAAATTAATTTAAAAGATCCAGTAATTTTTAGATGGTCTAACAAATGTACATTTTGCATTATTTACAGGTGAGTTCCAAGTTTGTGGACGCCAGTAATATGCTGTTATCGTCTGAATACTGCCTCATCAGACCTAGAATTGTCTCACCAGTCATGACTTACACTACCATGATTCAGAGGCAGATAAATGCACATGACACATTCCTTCAGCTGTTAGGCCCTCTATAAAACAGTGGAGCTGCTCTTCTATGCTGACTGAAATGACTAGTTTGCACCCTGATGCAAGTGATCAGATTACCTTTCTCATCATCTTTGCTTGCCAAACTCGGGAAATTATTAACGGATACAAAATGATCCAGACCTTTTAAAAATTCAGTCACCGTTCTTGTCCTGTGACCTCTCTCTGCAGAGAATTCCATACACCCAGTTAATGAAGTATTGCCTATTATTAAATCTAAATTTACTGCTCACTAATTTCATTGAGTGTCTCTCTGCTCGCTGATGAGGAAAAGGGAAAACCGCATTTGTTTCCACTGCGCCTTTCATTCTTTGGAATCTTTTATATGCTTTCCTTCTTGTTCTAATTTTCATGCTTAAAAATTCGTTGGTTTGCATTTTGAAGAAGAAAAATTATTGTGTTTTTTAAAAGCAGAAATAAATAACAAAAGCTCTCTCACATATTTATTTCTAGGGAAAAAAACACCAGAAAATAACAATTATGTGTTAATTCAGATGTATTCCCGAGACGCTTATTCTGCTATTGTGGCAGATCAGCATGTCTATTTGCTCATTTTTGTTTCTGTCTTGGAGAACATCTCTGCTGTCTTCTGGAAGGTTGTCAAATATCATTAGTCATCTTTCAGTGATGTTTGATTGTTCATTCCATGTCTTTTTATTTCCCTAGTAAAATTCTGGATGCCTATAAAATGACTCTGGTGCTTCATTTTTCCTCCTTCTAATAGGTAGAAAAATATATAGCTTTGTGCAGTAAGAGATAGTCCAAGGATACTTGGATTTAAATTCAATTGAATTTTTAACTATAGCATCTAAGTCTCCATCATGCTGACAGCAATAAAATAAAGATATTCTGTTACCTTCCCAGGATATGAGGAGGCAAATATTATAGGCCATTCTGCATGGAATATTATTGTCTGGCATTTGAAAATACTTTTTAATATGAGAACCTCTGTTATCTTTTACTCATAGTTAATTCTCTGTGAAACACTGAGGATCTGGAACCAAGGGGCAGCTAAATCATAGCTCTCTCTTTAGAAAGAAGGAGGAGAAAGATTTAAAAGATGAAGTTGTATTCCCATCTAAATACTAAGACATCCATTATTTATGAGTATTTATCTAGAGGAGCTTAAATCTGGTTCTCAAAGTCATATTTTTACTCCCAATTCAATGTAAGTCTATTTATAACAATCAGGATGTGGGATCAACTGAAATGTTCACTAACAATTTAGAGAGAGAGAGAGAGAGAGAGAGAGAGAGAGAGAGAGAGAGAGATTATATACTTTGCTGAGCCAAGGACCTAATGGTTGTCTCATCAGAGCCTTCAAGCACACTCGTTTGCATATATAATACAATATTTTCAGCCTTCAAATCAAATGGAATTATGCAACATGTGATAACATGCATGAACCTTGAGGACATTATAGTATATGAATTAAGCCAGTCACAGAGAGTTGGCAGCAAGACTAAGGTATCTAAAGTAGTCAAATTTATAGATTTAAATCATGTAATGTTAGTTACAAGATGGTGGCAGGGAGAGAAAATGCATGTTATTTATCAATGAGCATTATGAAATATGTAAATTCCACAGATTTTCTATACATTGTACCTGTAGTCAGTAATACATTGTACCTATAGTCAGTAATGCTATATTGCACCCCTAAAATTTTGTTCAGAACCTGTATCTCATATGTAGTGTTTTTTCTTCCACAATTGAGAAAAGACAGAACTACAGTGTTAAGTGGCAATGCCAGCACCCACAAGAACCTATGCATTGTGATCCATCTGTAACCCTCAGTAAGAGCACTGAAGGGAGGATGCATGTCTCAGTGGAGAGCAGATCCGCAAACAAAGGTGGGCTCTGGGATTTGGTTCCAGCTCAGTCTACCAAGAAGTCACTGGCAGTGTCAAGTTTTCAGGTGCCCTAAGACTTCACTGCAAATGGCCTTTCAGTCTTCATTTCCCCTGCAATCCAATGTTATATCAAACCTGTTCCTTCCTGAGATTCCTAGAAATGTTTCTGTGAATTTAATAAAGTCCTGACTGGTTATTTTTTTGGCTCTAAATTCAAGGTGGTGTTCCAACAATGACATGAAATGTTTGCCCCTTGTTGTACAATTAAATGATAAGCAGTAGAGAAAATGACGAGGGAACTGAAACAATTGTGGCTCATGTTATATAAAATATTTTAATAATCTTATCTATTGCATCTTGGAAGATAGACTGTATGTATTCTCAGCCATAAAGGAAGAGACTGGAAAACAGAATTATGGTAATAAATACTTGCAACTACTTGTCAGATTGAGATGATACTGGAAGAAAGGGCAGGGGGAAATTATCTAGGTTGCAAGCAAACATGAAAACATAAAAAAGCATTTAGGCATTTAGGGGCTTGGAAATTTGGAAAACCTATTACTTGTGGGAGATTAAATAAAAAAAAACTTTAAATGACAAAGATTAGACAAAATACATCAGCTGAGGCAAGTGACTGAGGGAGAAGATCAGATTGACAGAATGTTGTTGACCCCTTAATTGTTTCATATACCCTTGAGGTAATCACCATACATGGAGAATAGAGTTTAGAAGATAACTTTGTTGATGGTTACTACTACGTGGATTTGTCTGCAAGTGAATGATTTAGATACTAAGTTATTGAGAGAATTATATCAACAAAGAATAGGTGAGTTTATACTAATAAGGCCTTTGTTTAATATTTAAAATGACCACTGGGGGAAAAAATAAGTGACCACTGGGCCTATAGCCTTCTGTGGTCAGAAGACATCAGAGGCTATGAGTAGATCTTCAGTAGAGCATATTTTACATTCCCAAATTCAGATGTTGTAAGGAAAATAGCAAATCAGGAAGAGCTTCTGAGAATATGAATGAGCCCAGTGCCACTAGGAATGAAGAATCAAGGCCTGAATTGGTCAGGTCTTGCCATTGCTGGTACAGCATATACATTACTCACAACATAATGGACAAAAGGCTTAATCTGGCTATTGGTTTCTGAGAATTCAGTCCATGGTCAGCCGGCTTCAAGTCAGTACATCATGGTGGAGGAGCTCGGTAGAACATGGTGCTGTCCTAGCTACTTTCTCACTGCTTGAGGAAAATACCAACACCATGTTAAACAAGGAAATTTTCTTTTTTTTTTCTTCATTAAGTTTACTGTTATAATTTAGATATACATAATGATCACTTTCATCATAAGGAAATTGTGCCTATACATGGTATGTCTTAGTTCCTCTTTTTTCCCCCCATTCCCTTCCCCTCCCCCTCAACCTCTCTTTCCCTTCTTATTTCCAGAGATTTGATTAAATTTAATTCTTTTTATTTCATTTTTTTTTCTTTTTGCTTCTTTCTTCCTCTCCCACTTTCCTTTCCTTTTAAAAAATTTCTTCCTGTTTTGCAAATCTATTATATATTTTAGTTCTTATTTATACTTTCAGTTTCTCACACTAGAGAAATGATGAAATATTTACACATCTGAGTTTGACTTACTTCACTTAAGAATATGTTCTCAAGATGCATGCATTTACCTAGAAATGACTCGTTTTTATCATTCTTTATGGCTGAGTAGTACCACATTGTATAAGAAAAACCTTCTTTATCTGTTCCTCAGTTGATGTACATTTCAGTTGTTTCCAAGATTTCGCTATACAAACAGTGCTGTTATAAACATGAATATGCGTATATCACTGTACTGTGAAGGTTTTAATTTGGCTTATGATTTGTAGCGGTTTCAGTCACCCTGTACCACACACTCATAATCCCAGTATCACACCCTAGAATCACCCTCCTGTGAAAACCCCCAAATGTTAGGGCCTAAGACTTTGGGGGAACACCTAGACACAAGCTGTAATATGTGCTGACTTCGTGTAGCCAGTGAGCCAAAAAGGGAGGATCCAGGTATTGTATGTAGACTGCAAGGTCAGGCTTCCATGAGCCACTCAGGTACACACAAATTATGCTTTACTACTTACCTATTCAGCTCCTGAGCCAATGAGCTCACAATTAAACTTGAGTGTCATAGAGCCTTTGTAAGAAAGCCATCTGTTCTCTGGTTGGGTGGGGTAGAGATTTCATAAATTCTGCCAGAGGTATATAAAATTTCTATGAAGCAGTGATGCTTTGTGTCTATATTCTTGATTATCCTATCATTGATCCAGTGTTTTATTTTGAGAGAACAGGGAGCCAAAATCTCTCACTTTAATCCAAACAATCACCAAGTAGGTCGAGTGGTTTATAGATCACAGGGTGTCTCTTGCACATATGATGGGATCCTTATTGCCCCAGCTGAATTACAATTATGAGGTCTTTACAGTTTTTGGAATTAACATTTTCATTTTTTCTGCTATGGTTGTAAAATAAAATATTGGAGTAAAAATCATCAGAAAATTTAAATATGCTTGTTCCAAATGCCATAGAGATGGTATAATCTGTTAAAAACAAGTTGTTCCTTAGTGAAAAAGGCTATATACATCTGCACTAGATTATAGACATATTAAAAAATTCAACCCATGAAAATTAGTGAAAGGATGCCACTATATGAGACCATTTTCCTGAAAAACGCCTACCTTTAAAATAAGTCGTATTATTTTTGTTTGGCACAATGTACAATCACCTATTTTCTGCAAAATATTTTATAGCTTTCTGGAGGACATTGTTTAAAAACCTGTCCAAGCAGTGTTATGCATAGAAACTCAAACTGCATCGAGTAGTGCTGTCTAGTGGTACTCTCTGCAGTGACACAAGTGTCCCGTGTCTGTGTTTGTGTGATGAAACCCAGCAACCGCATGGCACTCCTAAACAAATGAAATGTGACTAAGACAACAGAAATCAATTTATTTATTGTATATTTAATTTTTATTGCATATTATATATATTTTATTGTATATTTAATTTTAATTTTAAGTAAGTGTCGTGCAATAAGTTGCCACTGAAGTAGACAACATATACGTAGCACTCATCTGCCCATTAGAACCAGGATTCTATTGCCAGACATAAGAAAATTGAGATACAATATATTTAATAACTTACTGAAGTTGCTGTCTTTGTGTGTTCACATTATACAATGGCAAATTTAACTGCCATTGCACAAATGTTGGTAATGATTAAGAAAAGTGTAAGATCTTTTGATAAAAGAACGGTAGAAATACATTGATACATCACATAAACACAGTTTAAAGAATAAAAAAATTATTAGCTATTACTTTTGTGTAATAAACCCATTTGTGATTTTATTTTCTTCTAAAAAGAATCTAAGTAGTTCCTCTCTTATAAGGAAGAGAGTTTTAAAAATTGTAGAGCTCTGACTACTAAGGAGCTGCTGATCATATTTATGCCCATCTTTGGTTTCTTTTACCCCATGGAAATGATTTGGAATAACATTATGTTAGAACCAACAAGTGAGTGTGGTCAGTGGTTGCTGCTACCACTTCATCTTTTACAGGCACCCAAGACTTTGTAAGAGCCAACTTTGTAAGAGATGAACTAGCTGCCCAGTTCTAATTCCAAGTTCCCTGATGCTTTTTTATAAGCTATGAAAAGAAGCAAGAGTACACATATTCGTAAGGCATACAGAAAATTACAAGTAGGAAATGGGCAGGGGTACAATCAATACTACTTCTACTTTGGACCTAATATTTTCCTTCAAATGATTTTTCTTCCCTGTGAGCCAGAGTCCAGCAGATGGAAAACCAGGAAAAACTATTTCTTTTCTCTGCAATTCTTTTCCCTCCTGCCTGAAAAATCTCTATCTGTTGTTTAGCTAATGGGGAAAGCAAATTTTCAGTGTGCTGTGAGGGGCCTTTCTGTATTCAGTGTGCCTCTCCTGCTCTTCCACTTATTCTGATTATGCCAGAGTGTCTGCCTCTTTTCCTTCCCTCTAGGAGCCTTCTTTGTCTGTGCCCAAGGATAGCCTCTTCCCATGCTCTGAAAGACCCTTAGAATGAATGTTTCAGTAAAATATGAAAAAACTGAAAATATTCAGTAAAATTTCTGTAGAAATTGGATATTCAATTAAGACACATGCACTTTTACCTGGGGAAAAATAAAACAACAAATCAGGAGTCAAATTTTAGTTTAGAATTTTAAGAGGACATCTCAAAAGAAGGTAAAATAAGAATCAAATATTGTAGAGTAGCCTTGAACCATAAATTTAAAGCATGAAGTTTACTTGTTTCTGACCTCTTCCTCTCACACATGATGATGCTGAGGACCAGAATGATCGGTACACCAGGCTGAGTATAGGAAAACATTGTTTGTAAAATCAGATTTATGAAACAGGAGCCATACTACTTATTTTCAATCTTTTAATGTAAATTAAAGATTGTTCTTTTTGAGTCTTTATCATTGCATGTCTACTTAGACTAACATGAAATTGCTGGGACAATTGGTGGTCAAGGAATCCATAATACTGCCAACTGCTTGGAAATACTGTGAATGAGAATATTTACGCCTTTGTGTTGTGATGTTTTCTGATATATTTCCATCACCTTTTGCTGTATTTTTGTGGAATATGCCTTATTTTGTCCTTTTATTTGAATTCTGTTTTTATATTAAACTCTAAGAATATAATTAAAAAACACAAATCCAAATTCTGAAACTAATTTTTTTTAAATTTATAAATGGAAGCCTTAACTTACCCATTTAAACTTATCACTTGATTGCAGGAAGCCCTTTCACATTTTGTTCCAGCATATTCAAAGCAACACGATACGATAGTGGAACATTTCCTAGTTTGTATTTCTGTTTTGAAGAATTTCCAGAATTGGACAAATGGAGTATTGTGTATTGTTAAGCCTCAAAAAGTTTTGTTTTCATGTAGTAGAACTTTCTAGAGCAAGGAATGGAAAAGATGTAAGCATAATATTATCAAGTTTAAATTAAAAAAAGACCTGAATGGCTATATCTTCAAGAGGTTCCCAGAAGATGGGTTTATAGAAATCATCTAACTGTTGAATAGTAGAGCTAAAATCTAGATGGTTGATCTGTATGTGTTTCGAGCTGTGGACCTGTCACATCTGTTTTCTTGCAGCGTTATAGGAATGGGTCTGGCAGATAATCTAAGGACTTCAGAGAGTGCCAAAGCCCAGATACCCACAGAGCTATACCTCCAAATGCCAAGAGAATTTCTATTCATCCAGGAATTGCTGTATGTTTGCAAATTAATTTACTGGAAGAAATTCCCATTCTCCAGAAAACAAATTCAAAGGGGACACATCCCCTGCTGATAACCCAAGTAAACTGTGTTTTACAGATGGAAGATTAATTCGGCCAAATGTTTGTTTGATGGCATTTTCTTAAAAAAAAATGATTGGGGGAATATGCTTATCACAAATAGAAAGCAGCTGTGGAAAAGAAAAGCTAACAGCTGACAGATATTCCAGTGCAAGAAACAGTATTTTAGAAACAGAATGATGATACATGATAATTTCTGATGTAGGGTGTGTGTGTGTGTGTGCGTGCGTGCGTGCATGTTGTGATGGTTATAGAGAAGTGGATAATAAAAATAAGAATTTGAGGTAAAAGTATATGAAACCCTAACTCATAAGATCTCCATCTAAAAGGTGTGCATATTTTTATGTCATGGAAATATATCTATGCTGTTATTTTTTTTCTTTTTTTCATGAAGGTAGCCATTTTTCCCTTGCAATTAATCATTGCTTACACCAAATTAATATTATCTATTTTCTCTTAATATTTGAGGTCAGAACCACCTAGTCCCCAAACCTAACACAGGTCTTTTCTGGGAGTCATGTAGCCTCTATTTGTCCATGTCCATATTTTCAAGTTTCTTTGGGGGTTTGCTATAGGTTTATTCTTAAAAATAACTATCAAGGACAAATCTTTAGGTTTTAAGATGTTTAGAAAAATTCTTTGTTAAGCTTACGTTTGGATCATAAAAAGGCAGAAATTACTAATATATATATATATATATATATATATATATATATATATACACTTGAAAATGTGCACTCAACATGTTGGCTCCTTATGTCATGTCTGGCTGTTTTGTTTTTACTTCTTAAGATGTTGTCCTTGATCTGTGTCTCATCTACTGCAAATACAAACAATAATTACTTTGATGACTATAAGTTATTTTTTCTTAGAAAAGAGCGTAAGTTTTCTGCCACTATTGAACCTCTTATAGATTTTGGCTCAAAGAAAACCTTTGGAATTTATAAGAGGTTTTGAATTCATGAATTCTGAAATGAGTTTATAGCTCTTGGATAACAGGTTCAAGAAATGGGGAAAGGTAAGACCCTAGCAAGGATAAACACATTAACCACAGTTTCAATAAATAAGTAAACACAATTCTTCAACTACTGCCAGCTCAGAAAAGTGTGAGGCTTGCTTCTAATAGTTGTATTCATAAATTCTCCTTAGAGTCAGAGGACAAAGGGCTTCTTCTGAAGTTAAGCAGGTTAGGACCTGTCAATCTCATCTCACATAATGAGTGTTCTACACAGAAATGTTGCATTTTCATTTGGATCTTGCTTTTCTTTCTTCTCATTCCTTCTTTCTGCATTGACTTAACACATGTGGCCTCCTTAGAGAGGCTGTTCCAGATCCCTAGCTGTGTTGTGACTCTGGGCTCAACAGGAGCCACTTTTCTCTCCCAGCTGATAATCTTGTCAGGACACCTGATGTGAAATTCCTTCCTTGTTGCCAAGCCCCCTGTGGCTGAAAGACCCAAACTCGGAGACATATGACCCATTGTTTTGGCCTCCTGAAGTGTTTGTTGGGTCACATGGCCTCTTTCTTTAGAGAAAAGACACTCCTGTTGGTTTAGACAATACAAGAACAGGCTCAGGGGCCAATGAGGAAATGTGTTTATAGGGAAACAATTTATTATTTTAAATGGCATTTTTAAGAAAAATAGTTGGCCCTTCTCTGGTCTTTCTTAGGAAAATTGCTTTTCATTTCTTCCACAGACTAATGCAAGACAAATAAATTTATAAGTTCAGTGCAAATCATTCCCTTTGGAACTTTCCTGGCTTTAATGATATCTGTTGTATGTAAATCGCAGACTTCAGAATTCCAGAGGCCAAAATCAGTAAAAACAATGACAGTAGGGCAGTCAGAACATGAGATTCATATGTGTATTCCCAAATCCCACAATAGCTTTTGGGTTACTTTGCAGACCTCAGCTTGAAAATTGCTTGGAATTTTGTGCTTACTCTCCTCAGCTTTGGGCAGAGGCAAACAGTTAGAATGAGTGGCTTTATGTTCTGTTTAAATGTTTAATTGAAGTAGATAATTGAGTTTACTCCTTCATCTGAGATCTTGTAAACACAGCCTCTTTATCCCAGAGGTATTGTGATTGCTTGGCTGACATTGACCTTTAAGGCCCAAAAGAAAGAAAAATCAGAAGGAGGAGGAGGGAGAGAAAGAGGGGGAAGAAGAGGCAGAGGACAAGATATATATTGAAGATAATGTTATTTTATACATTACAACAAAAACTTAATTATAAACTAAACTATTGAGGGGAAAGCTATTTTGTTATTGTGTCATTGTGCGATGTAGTGAGTCATTATCTAATCCATGGATCTCAACACAATGAGGCAGTATCAGAATCCCCCGAGGCTATGACACACACCTGACCCCACTCATACAGCTCCTGTTGCTGAGGCCTCTGTTGAGCCTAAGACTTACTAACTTCATTTCTAGGGGTCCTGAGAAATGTGCGCACTGTTCTTTGAGAACTGCTGATTTAATCCACTGTAAAAACTTCTGGCCTCCTGAGATGTTTATTATAAATTACTAGGATTGTTTAAAGTTAAAGGTTTAAATCTTTAAGACCCAAAAGGGCTTCTTGTCAAACAATATATTTACGTGCATATACTTCAATCACAATTGATATTTAATGATTAATTAAAATGAATTGACTTCAAATGATATTATACAGGCATAAAGTGAGAGACAGCATGGACTAAGACAATATTTCTCAGAAGTAATACATGGATCTGTTTATTTGTAGATGATGTTACTTTATATCATAAAAATCATGTGGAGGCACATTGCAGTTAGGTAATTTATACATCAAAATTTATAAATCATAATTTATTTAAAATATAAAATTCCATAAAATATATGATTTGTATAAATGCATAAATTTTTATAAAATGCACAATTATGATCTAATGTAATTAAAATTCAAATGGAATTCAAATGAAAGTATAAAAACACATTCAAATTAGCAATTTTAATTCAATATGACTAATGTGCTATTTTGAGGAATTAAAGCAGTGTTTGCATCATGGCTATGGCAGAATCTTTCTTTAGCATATCTTTTACTAGGAATGTGGCAAGACCCACATTTCCTACCCCTTTTTATCTAACTGCCTGAGAAAGATCTGTCCAGTCAGTGTCACCTGCCATGATTTGGCATTTCCTTGATATCCCACGTTGTTTATTTATGAGATCTGCCTATATCATTGTTATTTTTTCTTTCCCTAAATTCTCAAAACATAGGATAGCATACTGAACACCAATGTGTGCATCCAGAAATTTGCACAAATACTAATCTGTTTCCTAAGGTACTGTTAGAGGTATTGGAAAGAAACACTTCAACTGGGGAGCTTTCTTTCATGGAGCTTTCGATGGAAATTGGGATCAGGGTACAAGGAAGGGAAGTGAAAAAGCAGGCCGGAAAAGCAGATCTGGATTAGGTAGACATGGGGGAAAGAAACTCTCAACCTGCTAGACATCTGAAATACCAAGTTCATGTTCCCTAAAACCCAAGAATGAATTCTAAGAGCAACAGAGGTGAACAAGAGGAAGTACTTATTGAGAAAAAGAATGTTTCTGTCTAAGGAGGACAGAAAGAGGCCCAGAAAGTAGGCTACTTGCCAACTGCACTTCTCAAGGGTGTTTATTGGACAAAGCCAGGAAGTGAGGTTGAGTTTAAGGATGGGACAGAACTATAATCAAACAATAAGATTACAGACATAGTCATTTAGATAATATTGGTCCAATGGCAAATCATAGGAGGTGAGATGGGACAAAATGTTGGTTAACCAGTAAGTATACAATGAGTAAAATCACGTGGGTAATATTGATTAAATGGGGATCAAATGGGGAAATAAGTCACATAGCATGTGCAATTGAGCAGACAAGGACTTTTCTGGAAGGGGTGGTAAGGAGGTTTGGTCCTCCACCCCAATGTGACTGTTCCCTACTTAGAATATCAGTCACTGTTGTTCATCTCTAAAGGAAGCATGTGGGTGAGCAGTTGTTTTTCTTGAAGTCCAGCCACCAGTGAATAGGCCTCCAGCCAGTTATCTTCAGCAATGACCACTGGAGAGCCCAGCCCTGTCTGACTATAATATTTCTACCTAACTTAGCTACCTATAATCAAGTCATACAGAGTATCATAAAGCAAAGTAAGGAGTTTGGATTTTCTTTGAATAGTGGAGGAAAATCATTGGAGGATTTGCCTAGGAAATTTATAATACTTTTTAAAAAATTTGAGTACTCTGTAAATAATGACCTGTAAATGGAGAAGAATGGAATAATGTGGACACTAACCCTGAAGCAATTTTTTTTAACACTGTCGTACAGATAATACATATGTGATCATATGGTTCAATTAATGTTAAAATAATCCTTGAAATTCAAGCATATGTGAATTCACTAGATAAGAGAAACAATGCAAACTTTTCAACATTGTGAAATAGTTATAATAATAATAATAAAAAAGTGGAGAGAATGCTGAAGTCTCTCCATGTGCTCTCAAGATTTTATGCAGCAGATCGTATTTCAGCAGAAACTACAGCTATGAGCATGGGTCCCCTAAACTTGTTGTCTAACATTGCTGGGCCTCCATTTCCTACAGAATGGAACCAGTCATGCTTATAACTACAGTCTTTTGTGGGGTAGGGTTTCAGACTCAAGGAGTCATTTCTCTAAGGCTTGGGATGGTCACTTTACATATATTTTCATGCATTTACATAAAGGTTTCAAGAGAAAAATGTAACACAAAGTGAAAGCAGGTTAAACATTTCAGGATTCAAGAATACTAGGGCAGTTATAATTATCACTAATAGAAAAGGAAAACTGAGAAACTGAGACTGGATCAAGAGACTGTCTTAGTCTTGTCTTCTGCCTATGTGTGCTTTTTGACTGTTATTAAATAGTCAATTCTTACTAAAAGAATAAAATGTATTTTCTCAACACTGAGAGGAATTAGTCCTTTTCACTATAGTTATTCCTGTTGTGTAGATAAGCAAAATTTGAATTCAAGGAGCTAATATATTGTTATAATTTCCATATTGAACTTTAGATCAACCCCAAACTTGTATTTTCAATGAACTCTGTATCATAGCAGAAATGATTGTAGCTTCATAACCATTGGTTCCAATCTGCACATCTGACTTCAGTTTCTTTTTAAATTACAGAACAGTTTAATGACTATAATACCATTTCTGAAGTATAGGTAAATAAGATTTCATAGTCAAATTTCATGAAAATAAAAAGGCTAAATGCGGGGTAGGAGAGGATACAACATTGAAGTATATTTTAAACTTTCTTAATTCTCTGCCTTTGATAAAATTTTTTATTAAAATTTTTGTTCTAAATGCTGTTTCAGAATGTATATTTACAAAGAGCAAAACAAAGAAATCTTATTTTGTCTAGATCTATTCTGTTGCTACACTGTCCTTGCAATTACTTTGGTGATGACAATAAATAAACTTAAATCCTTTACCAAACATGCTTAAAGATAATTTCACACCCCAGTGCAGTGCAGCTGCTTCTGCCCTGGCCAGAGTTTGACAGCTCAGAGCAAAAGTGAGTGAGCACATGGGAAAGCAAGCATGGCCGATGATTTCAATCTCAAACCATAGCATCAAGAATATTGTGTGGTATTTCCACGTTCAGTACCCACACCCCCAATGATGGAACAATTCCAAGGTAATGGAATCCTCTCACAATATTTTTGACAAAATGCTTCTAATAAATCTCAGCTTTGTAAAAGTATGGTACATTTGGCCTGGAGTCATTTTATGTTTTAATTATTAAATTCAGGTATGTTTTGAGCATGTCTTTATTTCATTTGTACTTAGCCCACCAAGCTGTAGTATTCTAAGAGTTATTTGATGTTGGAGTTCTATATATATTTCATAAGCCAAGTTAAGCATTTCTCTTTGAACCATATAGTTGTATTTTTGCCATCTCTAAGTGAAAATCAGATTGAAAAATAACATGGATAAAGTTGCTAATGCAAAATCATTAGCAGGAAAAAACTGTTATCTCCTTGATCTTTTGTTATTCATTATAAGAATATGTATGTTCAAAGAGCCAAAGGATAAATTTTGCTTTATTCTTTAATATCCTTTAGAAACAAGTGGAATTTGAATAAGGCTATTGTCATAGAATAAAACCAAGCACCCAGTGACTTGATAGTTGATCAGAAAATCAATGAAATGTAAAAAAAAAAAAAAAAGTTTTTCAATATCAAGCTCATATTACCCTCCCTAACAATAAGGATGGAATATTTCACTTTTGAGATAGCTCAATCAGTA
>NW_004524673.1:10059164-10061130 GCF_000260255.1 Octodon degus
CTTCTTTATCCATTACTTAGTTGATGGGCATTCCAACTCTTTGCAAGATTTAGCTATTACAAAATGCACTACTAGAAACATGGGTGCACATGTATCATTGTGGTGTGATATTTTTTAATTTTTCCAGGAAGAGTCCCAGAGAAAGAATGAATGGATCAAATAGAATCTCTAATACGAGTTTTTTCTTTTTTTATGAATCTCCACACTGATTTCCACAATAGCTGCACCAGTCTACACTTCCATCAAAAGTACAACAGTGCTCCGTTCCCCCAGAGACTCCCCAGAATTTGTTACTACTTGATATCTTGACAATAGCCATTCTTTTTGTGGTGAGATGGAATCTCAGTGTTGTTTTAATTTAAATTTCTCAAATGACATGTAATGTCAAACAATTTTTCATATATTTATTTGCCATTTGTAGTTCTTCATTTCAGAAGTGGGTATTCATCTCAGATGTCCATTTTTGGATTAGGTGTTTAAATTCGGAAAGCTCTCATTTGTTTCAATTCTTTAAAAAAAAAAATGTATTTAGTACAGGGCCTGCAAGGTCTCATTACAGACTCCTACTGATTCTCCTGTTTTCAGCCTCCCAAACATTGGGATTACAGGCGCGGGCCACCATGCCCACTCTCAATTTCTGTCTCAGCAAGCCCTGGGGGTGTGGCTGGCATGGCAGGCAGGGAATCGAACCTCCAGCCCCTGCATCTGCCTATGTAGGTTTTTAATCCACTGAGCTCTGTGGCCAGTCCTGTTTCAATTCTTTATATGTTCTAGAAATTAGGTCTTTGCTGAGGGTAGATAAATTTATTTCCCACTTTATGGGTTGCATGTTTACTTTGTTGGTAATTACTTTTGCTGTGAAAATGCTCTTTAATAGAATGAGTAATTCCTGTGCAATGTAGCTTTTGTTTATGAAGTCTGCCTACATCTATGTCTTCAAAAGTTCTACCTATTCTCTCTTCCAGGTGTTTTAGTTTTTCTATTTTAATATTTAGACCTTTGATTCATCATGACTTTAGCCTAGTGCATGGAGATAGACGTGGGTTGAGTTTTATAGTCTGTGGAGTGTGGAAAGCCAGTTTCTCCACCACCATTTATTAAATAGACCATCTTTTTCCAGAAAACATGTTTGGTCTCTTTGTTGAAGATGAGGTGGCTGAGTGTGCTTGGTGTTGTTTTTGCATCTTCTAGTATTCTATGGATCCTTCTAGTAGGTTCCATGGATCCTGAGGCCTGTTTTTGTTGTTGTTGTTGTTTGTTTGTTTTTTGCTAGTACTAGGATTTTTTTTTAAAAAAAATCACAGTAGCCTTGTAGTTTAGTGCGAATCAGGAATTGTGATGCCCCCTGCCCTTCCCTTGTTACCTAAGATTATTTTTGCTATTTTAGGTCTCTTCTGTTTCCAAATGAATTTTAGGAATGCTCTAGCTAGGTTTGTGAGATATACTAACGATATTTTGATTGAAGGTGCATCAAATCTTTATAGCAACTTTGGAAATACTAGCCCTACTATTAGTGCTTCCCTAGGAAATGCCTATTCCCTGGAGCTGTGCTCTAGATGTAGGTGGTTCTTCATCTTTGGCTCTATAGCTTGTACCTATTTGTCCAATATTGAGGATGAGAAGTTGATATTTATTTGACTCAGCACCTTACCCTTTGGTACTGGACTATGGTGATCATTGTTACTCTGGGCAATAACAGCGTTATACAATGGAGTAAAATAGATTACAACATGTATGACATATTGGCTAAAGAAGAGTAATTGGCAATAACAATGTCAGGAACAGCCTGCAACTAACAAACTGGTAACTATTAATTTGGCAACTTTAACCTTAGGATCAGCGTCTACAGTTTTTTTTTTTTTTTTTTTTTTTTTTCCTTTCTGTATTTTAGAGAAGGATCTACAGGGTGTTCAGGGTCTCATTACCAGACTGGACTCATAGTGATTCTCCTGTTTACATCCTCCCA
>NW_004524673.1:10061230-10069030 GCF_000260255.1 Octodon degus
CTACAGAATGGAACCAGTCATGCTTATAACTACAGTCTTTTGTGGGGTAGGGTTTCAGACTCAAGGAGTCATTTCTCTAAGGCTTGGGATGGTCACTTTACATATATTTTCATGCATTTACATAAAGGTTTCAAGAGAAAAATGTAACACAAAGTGAAAGCAGGTTAAACATTTCAGGATTCAAGAATACTAGGGCAGTTATAATTATCACTAATAGAAAAGGAAAACTGAGAAACTGAGACTGGATCAAGAGACTGTCTTAGTCTTGTCTTCTGCCTATGTGTGCTTTTTGACTGTTATTAAATAGTCAATTCTTACTAAAAGAATAAAATGTATTTTCTCAACACTGAGAGGAATTAGTCCTTTTCACTATAGTTATTCCTGTTGTGTAGATAAGCAAAATTTGAATTCAAGGAGCTAATATATTGTTATAATTTCCATATTGAACTTTAGATCAACCCCAAACTTGTATTTTCAATGAACTCTGTATCATAGCAGAAATGATTGTAGCTTCATAACCATTGGTTCCAATCTGCACATCTGACTTCAGTTTCTTTTTAAATTACAGAACAGTTTAATGACTATAATACCATTTCTGAAGTATAGGTAAATAAGATTTCATAGTCAAATTTCATGAAAATAAAAAGGCTAAATGCGGGGTAGGAGAGGATACAACATTGAAGTATATTTTAAACTTTCTTAATTCTCTGCCTTTGATAAAATTTTTTATTAAAATTTTTGTTCTAAATGCTGTTTCAGAATGTATATTTACAAAGAGCAAAACAAAGAAATCTTATTTTGTCTAGATCTATTCTGTTGCTACACTGTCCTTGCAATTACTTTGGTGATGACAATAAATAAACTTAAATCCTTTACCAAACATGCTTAAAGATAATTTCACACCCCAGTGCAGTGCAGCTGCTTCTGCCCTGGCCAGGGTTTGACAGCTCAGAGCAAAAGTGAGTGAGCACATGGGAAAGCAAGCATGGCCGATGATTTCAATCTCAAACCATAGCATCAAGAATATTGTGTGGTATTTCCACGTTCAGTACCCACACCCCCAATGATGGAACAATTCCAAGGTAATGGAATCCTCTCACAATATTTTTGACAAAATGCTTCTAATAAATCTCAGCTTTGTAAAAGTATGGTACATTTGGCCTGGAGTCATTTTATGTTTTAATTATTAAATTCAGGTATGTTTTGAGCATGTCTTTATTTCATTTGTACTTAGCCCACCAAGCTGTAGTATTCTAAGAGTTATTTGATGTTGGAGTTCTATATATATTTCATAAGCCAAGTTAAGCATTTCTCTTTGAACCATATAGTTGTATTTTTGCCATCTCTAAGTGAAAATCAGATTGAAAAATAACATGGATAAAGTTGCTAATGCAAAATCATTAGCAGGAAAAAACTGTTATCTCCTTGATCTTTTGTTATTCATTATAAGAATATGTATGTTCAAAGAGCCAAAGGATAAATTTTGCTTTATTCTTTAATATCCTTTAGAAACAAGTGGAATTTGAATAAGGCTATTGTCATAGAATAAAACCAAGCACCCAGTGACTTGATAGTTGATCAGAAAATCAATGAAATGTAAAAAAAAAAAAAAAAAGTTTTTCAATATCGAGCTCATATTACCCTCCCTAACAATAAGGATGGAATATTTCACTTTTGAGATAGCTCAATCAGTATCCTTTCTTTCTTGCAGAAAGGGATTGAAATGCAGTGACTAATTCAAATCTTTAGACTCCTTCTCTTCTCTTTCTTTATGCTCAGAAGCTATCCAGTGTTTTCTGCTGATGCATTTATAAAATTTAAAGCCCAGAGTAAATTAGACAAGGACATATTCTCCATTTTGGATTCTTTTTTTTAGAGTAAGATTCTACCATTACTGTATGAACATTCAAAAAAGTACTATAGACTACAGAAAGCCAACCTACTTCTCTTATGTAGGCTAGAACTTGACATGTGAGAACCCAGAAGACTCTGTCCAGCATGGGAATAGGGACAGGGTAGAAAATCTGGAAGGCAGAGCTAGGCCTACTGTGAGTCATAGAAAGCTTTCCACCAGGGCACAAATCTTGTTTTCATTTTGGCAATAGTTCTGTATTATTTGAAATCTTAAGAACTAGGTACAAGATTGTAGGTAAGATCCAGACCTTCCCAGCTCATGTTTTTCTTCTGCTCTCATCTGCTCCCAGCCAGGCTCAGAATCCCCAAGGAGTACGGCTGAGAACTACTGTGGCCAGTGTCAGCTGTGTCACTTTATATATGAGGAAACAGAGGAGGGAGAAATGTAGCAACTTTTTTCATCACACAAACTAGAAAGTATTTTACAAACAGAATCCAATTCATTTCAGCTTCACTGCTCCAGGGCCTGACACGCTTTTCCTATAAAGAGCCAAATAGGGTATACAGTAGGTTTATGCTTTGTGGCCTTCCCTGAGATCACTCAACTCCTAATAGTAGCAAGAAGCAGACATAGATATACTATAAACAGGTGGTCATGGCTGTGTCCCAGTAAATTTTACTTGTGGAAACTGAAATATGAATTTCATATACTTTTCATGCAATATATTCTTAAAAATCCTTATTTTGTGTGTGTGTGTTTTTCAACAACCCTAAAATAAAGACCATTCTTATCTCCTTGGTCTGTACAAAAATGAGTGTAAAGCAATATGTGGCCTATGCGGGATAATTTGCCAACCCTCATACTATATAGCCTTTTCTTCCAACCTAAATAATATTCTACATGTACTATCTTTAACACTTTAGAGTTTTGGGTGATTCATGAAGGTATCATTTATTTTTCTTTGTTGTCTCTCATCTAACCATCCTATTGCTCTGCTCTGCTCTTCTCCACAGTTTTGCTGCTTATAGAAAAGGTCTAAGAATTTTCATGAGTGGGCTGGGGAGATAGCTTGGTGGTATAAGTGCATGTTTGGCAAGCACAAGGTCCTAAATTCAATCCCTAGTACTGCACGCTCTGCAGGCCTGGAACCTCGGGCATGCTGTTCTAGTCCGGAAACCCTGTGTGGTGGTGCATGCCTGTAATCCCAGTGCTGGGGAGGGTGAGACAGGAGGATCTCTGAGTCCAAACTGTGTATCAAAGCCCTGTATAGAAAGAATTAAAAAAAATTAAAAATAAAAGAATTTCCATGACTGTTTAGTCACTGATCATATCACTTAGGGTCAGACGTAACTTAGCCCAATTTTGTGTGCACAGGCAAACCTCCAAATTTCTTCAGTGCTGCTAAATGAGACCTGTTGGTGGGCCCACTCAGTGCTCATGGTGCTACAAAAGAATCAGTATTGTGAGTGTACTGTTTTGCTTTTTTGCCAATTGTTCCTGTGAGCTGAATTTTTTTAAAGGATGAGAATCAACAATAAAAGCAACAATATTTAAAATCTGACTAATAAAACAAAAGTATACATTTATTCTACAAACTTATGAGTGAAAATATTATGAAATGTTTAAAGCACAATATCTATTTGTACACTCTACGGTTGACCCCAGGTCTGCCACTTACTAGCTGTATGAGAGTGAGCAAACTATTTAAGTTGCCTTTACTTACCTTGTGTGTAAAATAGTGATGCCAACAGGATTATGTAACTTGTTCTATAACAAGAGTTATAGAACCCAATGACTTGATAGGCTAAACATTTTAAAGTATATGATACAGTGTAAGTGATAAGTGCTATATAAATATAATATGATCTTATTTTTATTTGCTAGATATCATCATCTCAAGTTTACTCCTGACATATTTCCTTCAAATTCTATTTTTTCAATGAAGTCATACCTGTTAGTAATGTTAATATCTAGTTATTGTCTATATATAGAATGAAAATGATAATTGAGAATTATTGCACATTTAACACGTATATCAGACATTATTTGAAAGGCTTTCTATAGGTTAAATAGTTTATTTTTGGATAATACCTTGAAATTGATGCTATTAAAATATATATAAAATTAAGGAACTAAAACATAGAGAAATTATTGCAGATACCCCAGGGTCACCTAACTAGTAAATGACAATTAGTCCAGAAATCAAAATAAGAGCCACATTAAAATAGATATAGATTCAAAACTCTTATGATGATTAACTGAAATCCAGGTTTTCAGGTGAATACAGGTTTTGAAAGTTTCTAGGATACGGAATCTATGAGTTATCCCTTGAATCTCAAAGAATAAATTTGTAAGGAAGGACATTATGTATTTACACAGTTTGCATGAAGTCCACACTGCATTGCCTCACAGTGCTGTGGCGGTTTCTTGAAGCTTCAGGAAGACAAAATAGCGACATGCCGGACTCAGCCTAACCGAGTCTCAGAAAGATGCTCTCTTGCAGGAAGAGCAACACTGCACTTGTCCAAACACTGCCAGGTAGCTCTTTAGGTTACGTAATGACAGCATTAAGAACTCATTGAGATTAAAAGAAAAATTTCTGTATTTTAATTCATTTTTACCTTACTAAGTTTCATGTTGCTTTTTTATGTTCTGTTTTTAACTTTCTCCTTCTTGTCGAACTCCAGAATGGGAGGGTGTCCCAATGCCTACAAATACAGTAGAGTACTGCTTACCAGATTCTAGTGTGTTAGCAGGAGTCAAAGCCTCTGCTCTTCCATCACCTGCGGCTCTTCCTGCCAAGGGAAGGACCAGAGGGGATCATTTGGGAATATCTTCAAAAAGTAAAGCTTCTGAATAGGACAACTTTAGGCATCTTGAGCAGTCATGGGTTTGGAACCAAGGGCATGTTTACATGTTGGCGTCAATGCTTTGTCTCAAAATATATCCTACTGTGTTTTCTATTGCTCATGAAGACTGTTACTTCAAAACACATTAATTAATTGCCCATAGTTTTACCAGCATGCACTGGGGAAGAAAAAAACAAACAAAAGTAAAACAATTTTGGCTAAATAATTGTGTTGTTGAAAAACACTTTTTCACCTTTAGGTACAATACATTTCATTATAGAGTTTTCAAAATTTCCCAAGGGTTTATTCATATCACAGCCTGCAAAAGCATAATTTTCTTTGCTTCCTCTTGTGTCCAATTATCTTCCTTTTTGTCATTAAAATCAGGTAAAGATAATGTCTTGATGTAATAATTGGTTGTAAATTAGTCATTTCAGTATGTTATCTTGCTCCAGAAGCCCGTTTTCCATTTTGTGCTTCCTACTTTAATGAATAATACCACTGAAGCCAGAAACCTCTGAATCAACTTTGAATTGTCTATTATCCACCAAGTCCACACTGGCAGACTGAGTGCAGGAACCTGTATCTCCCTGGTCACTGATGTTCCCATGATCCTGAGGATTACTGTCCTGAGCTATTGTCCCACTGATCCTTGTTCAGTCAGTTATCCAAGAAAAATGGAATCAGTTCATCACCTCTTCATTTTTAATGTTCTTTTTTATTTTATGAAAAATACAAAAATTCCTAATCAACTAGTAGGAGAATAACAACAGTTGTTACATAGTGTATCATTCATTTGAAGTAGTTACTCAGAGTGTGCAACATAAACCTAGAAGATTTTTACAAAAATGAAACAACAGATAATATCATAAATCTTTCTGTTAAGTAGTGGTGGCTGTACAGAGCTACTTGGATTCCCAACACACACAATCTTAGCTGGACTATCATGTTCCATGTTCCACTCTTACCTTTGCTACTAACTCACATCCCAGCACCCTCCACATGATCCTCACCCACCAACCGCCCACCTCTCAGCAAGTCTTGCACTCCCTCTGGACTCTCTTGCTTTTGCACGCAGTGGTGACCTTTTGAACACATAGCTTCCTCACCTGCAGAGCTATTCTCTTTTACCACCTGGTTAATTCATAATAATTTTTAACTACTAATTTTTAAGTCCCTCGTGCCACTTTTTAAAATTCATTTTAATGAGAAAAAAAGATAAACTAGCAATGAAACAGTTACAAAACAGGTTAGTAGGACAATTACAATAATTAATACATTTCATATTGCTGTCTTCATAGTAGTTATTCAGAGGACAAGAAGCGGACATGCCTCTTGTCTAAACAATATTAGTACAAACCTTTCTTCTCAATGAACTAAGAGACA
Source organism: Octodon degus (assembly GCF_000260255.1). NCBI lineage: Eukaryota > Metazoa > Chordata > Mammalia > Rodentia > Octodontidae > Octodon > Octodon degus. Next base: position 10,067,321 of record NW_004524673.1, read on the forward strand.
GTAGCTGTGTATCTATCTTATCTTGTATATGCATATATATTTTTTCACAACAAAATGGTCCTTTATTTGTATTTCTCTTTTTTGTTTTGTTTTGTCAGAGATAGGTGTTCCATTGCTGTTAGAGAAGCTGTATTTGGAGAAGTCTTTAAAGGACCTTTGCATACTTGATGCCAGTCCAAAGATTGTAGGTACTTGAATTCAGCTAAATAGCCTAATATAGTCCAGTAGTCCATACTAGTAGTGAGTTATAAGCACAACTGGAAATTGTCTGAATTTTTTGACTTGAGCCTTTTATAGCTCAGCATATTAATACAGCGTTACTTTTTATACCTCATGGTTACACTTTTCTGCTGGATCGTTAAGAACCATTCTCTCAGGCTTCCACAGAGAGCAAATTGGTCAAGCAATGGCTGTGACACATCCAGATAACTGACACTGACAGAAGATCCACAAGGTGTTGTGCATGGACAAATCCTCAGGGATTTGACTGACCTGGTCAGATAGCAAAAGTTACATTTTTAGTCATATAGGTCTTGCCTCATGTCACTTCTTTTTGAAACCTTTTCTTCAGTTACCTATATAAAATTAATAACTCCTCCATTTATATTTTAATGGGGAATCTCTTTTGAAAAGTTAAAATAAGCATATCCACAGATATCAGAAACAGATGAGAGCATAAGCATTGGCTCTGCATTTACTGTGCCACTGTGAACAGGTTATTTCTCTTCTCTGAGCTTTAAAACCTAATTCTGAAATACAACATCATGAGGCTTTTGTAAAGATTAAACGAGCTAGCACAGTGCTAGGTGAATTGTGATTAGTAAATGCTCTGTCATTTTGTCCCAGTCTTCACTAGATTTTTTGCCAGCTGTGATACCATGAGAATCGTATGTGTTGTGCGTATATATCTGATGCTTTATGAAGTCTTTAAGATGGCCCATCTCGCACCTCTTAAATTTCAGTGAACATCTGTTGGATTCAATTGAGTTCTAAGCTCTATGTTTTTATTCAGTAGCATCATTAATACTGTGGTCTCAAGGAAATCATCTTTCATTTAAATAAGTTGATATGCTGAATTTATTATTTTATTTTTATTATACTTTATTAGTTTTTCTGCAAGAACAAATTGGAGGAGGAAATAACTTTGCAAGAAATTATGTGAGCTATGTATATTAAAATTAAAACAAAGAATAAAAGCAATAGTATTATTTACATTCCATTTTAAGGTCAGATATTTAATATCATAGATACTATGCATATGTATATGTGCCATGTTAAAAATAAGTCTTATGGATAGATATTTCATGCAAAAAATATAAGACTTAATGTTAAAATTATAACTAAAAGTGTTAAGTGCCCAGATCCATTAATATTAGAAAAGAGTGATAGAATCTAATGGCTCCATAATGTAGGATCCTATTTTAATTAATAGTGAAACCCACAGCCCATTTGCAGTCAGTTCTTTAATGGCTGCCACTCAGGAATGAAAGGAGGGAGCAGACAGACTTTCAGCGTACTGGAGCTTCTCCAGGCCAGGCCTGCTTCCTTCAGCAGGGCGAAGCTTATTTGCCATGCACTGTGCAGAGTGCCCCAGATAAGCTGTCTTCCTTGGCCAAGACCCTGGACTTGTTCCCAGGACTGCATGTTAGGGGCCCTACCACTCCTCCTAGCTACAAGACCTGCAGCACAGCAAGTTCTGCCCTGCTCCTC
>NW_004524673.1:10073445-10099539 GCF_000260255.1 Octodon degus
CTGGACTCATAGTGATTCTCCTGTTTACATCCTCCCAAGTGCTGGGATTACAGGTGCATGCCACTACGCCCAGCCTCAGTTGCCATCTCAGTGCACCCCAGGGGTGGGACCGGCACTGGAGGCCTGGGGATGGAACCCTCAGCTCATGTGCCTGCTTGTAGGCACTTTAATCCCCTGAGCTATTTACCTGGTCCAGGGTCTACAGTTATACAACAAAATCTAATATATACCAGAAGCTTATATATAATGAGTTTCCCCTTGGTAAATTGATTTTATCTTGTTTGGATGAAATTTAAGAGGGCTTGGGGATAAAACAGAAGGATAAATGAGGAGAAACATAGTAGAAAGAAGGCTATATGGATGAGAATACTACAGAAAAGAAAGAATGAAACCGAAAGCTAAAGGATATCAAAGCAGACCATGAAAAGCTCATTCACAAGACTATGAAGTTCATTCACAAGAAAATATCAAATCAAGAGATGCTTGAAGGAAGAGAAAAAGATGACTAGAACACAAGAAAAACATAGGTAAAAAACCTAATTGGTCAAAAGAAAACAAAACAATAAAGGAAAAAAGAAAAACAAACACAATAAAGTAAACAAACAAACAAAAAACATAGAAAAACCAAAACAATCTGTGTCATTCAGCCTAAAAAAGGAAAATCAAACAAAGAAAATGAAGAAAACAAAGATAATATTCGTTTCCCACAATTCTGAATAGTGTCCATGTCTGATCTCAGAAATGTGCTGGTTGGACTCACCAAGTTTTCAGTAAATTTTGTGGTGGGTGAGGGGCTGATATTGTCCTCTGGATATGAGAGCTAGGACTCGTCTTTAGCTGGCATTCCCAGTTCTTACTATATTTTTCTCTTCGTGGCACTATTCCAGTTCTTGTGGTGGTCTTGGGTAGGGAAAGCTAGGGGTTACTCAGAGACCTGTGTGCAGCTGTCTTCTTCTGGGCCCTGAACAACTTTATCTGTTCCACACCACTACTTCCTCCTCTCTACAGATTGTTGAGTAGGGGGACTGCCCTTGTCCCCACCATAGGACAAGGGGGCTAGCCAGCTTGTGCCATTGTGTAAGAGCTGCTCTGGTGGTCCCAGAATAGAAGGGCATTTCTGTTCTCTTGTATTTAGGGCTAAAAGTGGCTTTGGGCACCCACCTTTGTGGAGGCTCAGTGTGCCTAACTCCTATTTCTCAGCAGATTTTCCCTTGACCTGCTCCCCAAGTGCCAGCAATGTACTGTGACTGGATGGTTCTTCCCTTATTCCACTCTGGAGCTCAGGCAATGAAGTGAGCTGGGCCTGTTCTTCTGTCAGGTTTACCCTGTTTCCTTTGGAGTAAAATTTTGGCCCCTCTGACCTTGTTCTGTTCTGTTTGCTTGTGTGCCAAATGCCCCAGCACTAGTGCCCCTGAGTCACCAATGCTAGTTTTGTTCAGCCCCCTCAGGATGCAGTTTACCACCATCGCTGGTAGTGGCAGCGGCATGCTGCTTGCTGGGGCCCATGGAAGTGGTGCATTATGTTATTTCTTACAAACAAAGACATTCTCTTATAAAAACACAGTACAATAATCAAAATGAGGATATTTCATAGTGACATAATCCTGTTACATAATCCATAGTTAACATATAAATCATTTCTGAGTAATCTGATAATAAACACTTGTCCCAAGAATATTCTTTATAGCTATTTCTCCTTTCCCCTCTTTAGCATGCAATGAAAAATCGTAAATTTTCTTTAGTAGTCATGTAATTTAATGTAGAAGAATTTCTTATTCTTGTCTTTTAAGTATTATTTTTATTGTTATGATTTGGATCTCCAGAATGATCCCTTTCAGCATGGGGAGTTTGCACCTGTTCATAATACAGAGCGATTCTCTTCTTTTTTCTCATTCTCTTCTCCTTTCAGCCTCTTTTCCTTTCTGATGTACAAAAGCTTTGTTTCCATTTTATCCTTCATTTCTTTCTTTTTTTCCTTTCTTCCTTTTCTCTCCCTGCTCCCTAGTTCACTTTTGAACCATTTCTTCGTTTTTCATAATATATATTATATATTTTGGTGTTTTTTACACTTTTATTTCCTCACACCAGTGGAACTATGTGACACACAAGCATGTACAATTTATTTTGCTTAAGAGTAGAGTCTCAAGATGCATCCATTTATCTAGAAATGTCTAACGTTTGTCCTTTTTTATGGTTGAGAAGAGAGAACAGGTGGAGCTCTTAAAGAGGCCTGTGTAGGCAAAGACTTCCTGAATGAAACCTTGATAGCATGGGGATATTATTAAGAATAACAACAGGAATCTAATTTTATTAAAAAGCTTTTGCACAGCTAAATAAATCACCTACAGAACAAAGAGACAAGCAAAAGAGTGGGAAAAGTATTTTCCACAGAAAAGAACTAATATCTAGAACATATAAAAAACTGAAAAAAAATCAGACACCCCCCTCAAATTTAAAGATCCCAAAATGGCTAAAATGAACACGCAGTTCTCAGATGAATAAGTATACATAGTAAATAAATGCATGAAAAATGTTTAACATCACTGATCATTCAAGAGATGCAAATTAAAATAATGTTGAGACTCCCTATCACTCTAGAAAGAATGACTATTATCAACATATCAACCAATATGAAATACTGGATGGGCTTTGGAGGAAAAACAATATCTCTTTATTGTTGGTGGAAGTGTAGACTGCTTCAACCACTGTATAAATGAGTATGGAGATTCCTCAGAATACTAAGACTAGAGTTCCCATTTTTACCTCACTTTTCACCTTCTTAGTATCTTCCCAAAAGGATTAAAAGCATCATACCACAAGGATATATGCACACCTTACAGAAACATAGTTTGTAATAGCTACATCTTAGTAGCAGCCCAAATGCCCACCGACCAATGAATGGTTAAATAAAAAGCTTTTTTTTTTTAATACAACATAGTATGATTTAGTCATATAGAAGGATAAACTTTCTCTGTCTTTTTAACCTTAACATTTTTGCTACCTAAATAAATTTTGGGTTTTCATTTTATTAAAAATTACATAAGCCATTTCATTCCATATTTATTTTGATGTTCAAATTGTGTAAAGTTTGGCCAATGGGACCTACTTCAAACTGGCTCATATATATATTTTTCCAGCATTCCTTGGGTACTTCCTTACTTTATGGTGCAGAAAGATATTGTAAATGTTTTCCTCTAAAATCATTGCTTCCTCTTAGAGCAGAATGGATTTTAGAAACTAAAATCTGAGTGCCAGTGATGTTCCTTCTACTGATGATTCCTTGCTGTTAGGAATCTTCATGAACTTATTTAATAGACATATGTGTATGAGTATACACATCACACGTAATGATGAACACACAACAGATAATATATAGTACATTCATATCTATAGAAATATATATATATGCATATCCACACATATGTATGTTTATATTTATGTTTGTATCTCTATTTACACAAGTATCTCTAATTCTAATCAAGCACTACAGAATATACTCTTGACTTTCCCTATTTGCAACTCCCTTCTTTGATTTACCTTTCATAAAAAATTAGCTACTGTTATTCCTTGTATAGTTATACTTTCACTCATGCTACTGTACATGTAATTCAGTTTCAAAATTGCTAATGCATCCATCTGCAAAAATGAAAGCAAAACTAGAATTAAATATGTGTTTATAGTATTAAATGCATATGTGGAGAAATGCAACTGTCTTGTGTGCACAATCTAGAAAGTTCTGACAAATGCACTAACATCCCTATTTAAAGAGACTACACTGAATCTAGAGAGTTTCCTCATTCCATTCCTAATCAGTCTCTTTCTAAGAAGCAATCATTTTCTTTCTGATTCTTTTAAAACCATAGATTGCTTTTGCCTCATATAAATGGAAATATAGTCTCTTCTGTGAGTGGCTACTCTCAGTCAATGTATTGCATTTGTGAAATTCATTCACAGTTGTTTATTTTTTTATTAGATTGCCTGAATATAGCATAACTATTAATGCATTCTCCTGAAGATGGATATTTGAGTTTGTAATGGTTTGAGATTGCTATGAATAATCTTGTAAAATTATTTTTGTGAATATATGTTTTAATTACTCTTATATAAGTATATAATGCAGAATTGTTGAATAATAAGGAAAGTTTATGTTCAACTTTATAAATAACTTAAAGCTTTTCCCAAACTAGTCATATAATTATATGTTGCCAAATGGAGTGCCTGATAGCTTAAATAATGCCACAATTTTGCCATCATTTGATATTAGCAACTTTGAAAATATCATTCGAGTAAGTATAGTAACATCATGATTTTAATTTACAGTTTATAACTAATAAAACAGCATTTTATTCATTTATTGACCATTATTGTATCTTCCTCTATGAAAGTCTTCTATTTTTAAAGCTAATTTTGTATTCTTTTATTATTAAATTATAGTACTCCTTCGTGTATTTCAGTCAAAAAGTATTGATCAAATATATATGAATTGTCAATTTTTTCTCCCATCTGGCAGTCTGCTTATTTAATTTCTCAAAATGTTTTGAACTTTGTTGTTTTATTTATTTTAAAAATCTGTCAAGCTCAAGTTTGCAATAGTATTTTACTCTCCATTTAGAAGTTAAAAAAATGTTAAATTTTAGGTTTGAGATCATGAGCTATCTTAAATTAAATGTTTGTGTCATAGAGTAAGTTTAAAATTTTAATGCCATTTATTGAACATACATTTTATTCCCAATTGAATTGCTTTGTTATGTTTACAAAAGCAGTCATATGTATTTACTGTATCCTTATTTTGATCATTCTTTTGTTGGTTATATGTATGTTCATTGTTACATCTTATTCATAGATCCTGAAATCAATTCATTTGAATTCTCCTATTTTATGCTCTTTCTTCAAGATTTTTAGTTTATGTGTTTTATATTCATATAAATTGAACTAACTTTATTTATATCTATTTTTAAAACCTGCTAAAATCATAAGGATTACATTAAATCTGCAACTCAGATAGAGAAATATATCACAATAATGTTGCTTTATCTAAAGAAATGGCATGTCATGGATTTATTTAAGTCTGAAATTTTTCTCTCAGTAATATTTTGCATTATTAATGGAATAGGTTTTGTGCTTAGTTTCATTAAATCTTATCTCAAATATATTACAAAATAATTTTATAAATGGAATGCCTTTAGTTTTATTTTTCCAATGTTAATGTAAGAAATACAATTGAATTTTGAGTATTGACCTTCTGTTCTGTATTGTTTATGGTTATTTGTTAGAATACTTACTTTGTATATTCCTTTGAAATTTTTAAATTCACTTTAAAAATTACAGAAGTATTTTATTTTACTTTATTTATTTGTTTTTATAGAGAGGATCTTGCTGTGTTGCCCAGGTTAAACTCCTGAGCTCAAGGACCTTTCTTTCCTCAGGATCTCAATTAGTGTATACCACTATTTCTGGCTACTCCTTTAAATGTTATATGTAGATAAAAGTATGTTAAAGGATAATTTACTGAATAGTTTTGCTTTTTATTATTTGTCTTGTTGCATAGGACATTCACTTTGCAATGTCAAACTGAAGGAGTTAAATCTGACATTTTTGCCATGTTTAGAATTATAAGATGTGCTCCAAATTTCATAGAGAAGATGCTAGGGCCGGCCAAACAATTCAGCAGATTAAAGCACCTGCTTAGGAAGAGCGCAGTGGCCGAGGTTTGATCCCTAGCATGCTGTGCTGCTCCCGGCCCCAGGGTTTGCTGAGACTATGATTGAGACTGGGTGTGGTGGTGCACACCTATAATCTCAGTGCTGCAAGCAGGAGAATCACTATGAGTTTAATTGTGAGACTCTAGAGACCTTATGGACTCTGAACCAAATACATAAGAAAAGAAGATGTCAGCCAAAGTTTTATTGAAATGATTTTCAACAAAATAAATAATTTTGTGCATATTCCTGGGTGTTAAGAATTTTTATAATGAGCTTATTTTTTTGTCAAGTGATTTTTCTGTATATATTGAGATTATTTTCTTTTTGTATTTCTAATATGGCAGATTACATTTATTAGTTATATGTATTTATTTAATATTGTCATTCTAAAGGTTTATTATAAATTTTATAGTAGAAAGTTACAGACATGCCTGTGGCAAGCTACCACACTGAGCAATCATTTCTTGCCTCAGGAGCTATTACCCTCAGTCCAGGTTGGTGGCTTCATTTGCTTCGCCTCAAATTTACGAGGTTCTCAGAATCCAGTGAGAAATCCCAACAACCTGATCTACATATCCCCAGAAATTTGGTATTCTCTGTTGTTCAACATATATGCTTTCTTTTATAGTGTCACAAAGACTCACGTAAATTTGAAAAAATGACAGGATTTTCCTTGTAGAAAAGCTTGCATTATTATCCATAACATAATCATGTCTTCTCCTTGAATTTTATGTACATAGCTATTCCCAAAACTTCCCTTGTCCTTGGGCCCTGTTCAATGTCATTCACTCTACCAAGGAATACTAGTTTGTTTATGACAATGCTTAGGAAGTTTGATTGCATTTCCTGTCCCCTCTTCATACTCTCTGGAGATCCTAACCCTTTCCACTCAGTAGAAAAGAAGCTTTGAGTACTGCGAGCAGCTTGTCCATGTAAAAAAGCAAGGAATGGGATGCCTAAAATAACATTTTGACAAATTGTGCTGCCTATTTCAAACCAAACATGTTACATCAATCATCCTCACATGAATTGATACTGATGTGCAGTAACTAAATCACACACTCAGTTCTCTTATCTTGTTTGTTGTTCTTCTTGGCAGCTCTGGCACTTCCTCCTACATGTGGTGCTTGGTTCATGTTGGTGAACTCTTAACATGAAATGTTTCTGAATGAATTGGTTGGACAGATATTTCCTTGTTCTGGATGAATCTTCCTCAGCTCACCAGTGGATCACAACTGCATTAGCTAGAAGGTTACATTCTATTTTCACAAGTTACAACTCAGTCTTTGGGCAGTCTTGTTTTTGGAAGAATTTCTACTCATCTAAAGCACTCTCCTCAATCTGTGTTTCCTATGTCTGCTCATCTAACTTGGTATATTCTCTGTGGGAATCTATTTGTAGATCTCTTAGGTTTTCTTGTCCTGAGGCCAAAGAGTTTTATCTTACATGTCTGTTGACACTGTCCTACTGTCTGTTGCTAGGTTAGACTTCTGGACATAAAAAAGGATGCAGAAGTTCTGTCACAGTTACTTTGTTATCATATATCTTGTACCAGTGGCTACCCCTAGCTTTGATTTAAGACAAGTAATGTCCACTTTGAGAAGTCCAGACAGCATAGACCAGCACAACATAGAGAGTATACAAGAGTGGTCTCCTGTTCTGCTCTGATGTTTATGGCTTCATGTTGAGCCACTCAGAATACTGAACATGCTTAGCAATCTTCTCCTCCATGAAGTCCGAGAAACATTTTAATAGGAAGAAAAGGATGTTGGAGGAAGTGAATAAAGATAAGCTTAGTGATAGCTCAGTGGTCTGAGCCTGTCAAACTCAAGGACCCAGGTTCAATACCTAGGACTTCATGCCTTGTGGCCCTCATGCTGAGCTGGCCACCAAAACCAAGCATGGTGGCGCACACCTGTAGTCCCAGAGCTGGGGAGGCTGAGACAGGAGGATCACTATAAGTCCCAGCTGTGTAGCAAAACCCTTTACCAAAAGAATAAATAAATAAATAAATAAATATTTCTTTGAAAATAAGAAAAAAAAAAAGACTATGTCTTGAAAACAGGCATCTTTTGAAAGCAAACAGCACCATGGTAGGTATTTGCCCCACTGAGCTCCTCAGGCTCTATGGATTTTGTCAAAGCCTGTGCCACACTCCAAGTTGCCTCGATATCCAGATTAGTGTCTGGATAAGGATCTAAAGTGCCAGAAGTACTTTCATAATGGAGACACTTGATTTGAGTTCTCTAGTAGCCAAAGATTCTTGATACATTAACCCCTGTCCTCAGAGTGAAGAGTAACCTTCTGCATGTCATCCACAGTGAACATGAGAAACTCAAGTGTGTCTTGCTACTTCTCTCTGTATCAGTCAGCAAGCAGTGTATGCAGAGGCTGGATCACATTCCCTGGGTAACAGAGAGCCTGAGTGATATGACGTTGCATAACACACAACATGCAGATACTCAGACAGGAGCAGGTTGATCAGTGCTCCTGGGCCAGCATATAGTTAGCCAGAGGCAGTGTGTGTCATAGCAAGTGTTTCTCATATTCCAGAGACCAGCTCCCACTCCATAAACCATCTTCCAACTCAAGGAAACTTTGTTTCTGTGATCAAGCTCTGCTGCCACAGGAGAACACTCAATAGAATGGCCTGCATCAGTCCAAGGGGACAGCCAGGAGTCTCATGTTGTGGGCAAGACAAGCCTGAGTCTAAGAGGAAGGAACAGAAGCTGTGTGCTCTGGGAAGTCAATCACAAGAGGTGGCTTCCCTCGCTGAGGCCCTCTTGAATGGACTGGCATTCCCTCCACTCAATAACTATTATAGCCATGCTCAGTCATTATGCCCTAGGGGCTCTCTAGGTTTCACTAATCAAGTGAAAGTATCTCAGAGCCTGGGGATCACAGGCTGAGGACAGTAGGACTTCCAAAGCTGGCTGGGAACAAGGCTGAGTCCTTTAATTCCATAGTATTTGAAGGCATGGGCAGAAGAGCTCCCAAAGCCCCACATGTGGACTTCTGAAAATGTGAGTGGAATTGGCTGAGGTAGTATGATGGCTCCTATCTAGAAGGCCCCACAAAACTCCTGCATTCATAGCTGGGGTTTTGGGGTATAGGCTGCACCTAGGCTCCATGCTGCTGGGAATAAAGGCTGGACATTGGGACTGAAAGGTTCTCTCCTGCCTGAGATGGGAAGACAGTCCAGAGGTGCCTCCTCTGTTGGAGGAAAATAATACCATGAGTCCAGGAGGAAAGAACAGAAGCTATGTGCTCTAGAAGATCAACCATAGAGGAGGCTGTCCTCTCTGAGGCCCTCTTGAAAGGTCTTGCACTTATTAGCTATTTGAATATCAACTAACCCTTTTGCATTCTTGGAATCAACTGCATATGGGTGTTCATGTATTTTATTTGTATACCACTGAACTCAATTGCTATTTTAATGTGAATTTTGTGTCTATCTTAATAAATAGTGTTTTCAATATTCATTTTTTAAATGTGTGATCAGATTTTGTTATTAAGATTACTCTGAAAAATGTTTCTCTTTTTTCTTATTGGGATAAGTTCTAGCTATGCAGTTCTGGCTGGCTTTGAGCTCATTTTGTATCCCAGACTGGTCTCAAACTTCCAACAATCCTCCAGCCACTGCCTCCCAAATGCAGAGATTACAGACATGCATCACCATGCCTGACTGAAAGGTATTTCTTGAAATATGTAATAAAAGATTGATATAATGTTGGGAACAACAAATTATACATTGAAATTAGGGTCCCGAGTCCCTAGTGGAAACCTTAATGGTCCTGAGATGCTGTGATGCTCCAGAGAAAGCTGACATCAGTATAGCTGCACTCTGAGCCTTCTGATACTCCTTCAGATTACTCTGTGCATTCAATAAATATTGGTAATCCCAGAGTACCTTTGTTTCTGCCCATCCTGAGGCATTGAATTCCTTGTCCTCCTTTTTATGAATTACTAAATTTGTTTTTGTTATTCATCTTTTGCTATACCTCTTGTATGGGGGATCTTGGACAGGTCCCTGATAATATATTAATTCCTTAAGTGTTTGAAATGATTCACTGGTCAAATGATATGGGCTGGCACTTTCTTTTAAGAAGATCTTTGATAATGCATTTTTTTAAAAAATGTGGGGCTATTTTAAGCTTATTTCAACTTATATCAACAAATTACTTCCTCTGTGTTGTTAGAAACAGTACATTAGTCTAAAGTCTTAGCATTTTAACTGCTTATAATTCTGGGGAGTGTTATTAAATGCTAATTATAAGAAGGGGGTTGATGAAAGGAAAGTATTTCAGCATAGGTAATCTATTTTTTTCTTATTTTGGAGGATCATTCCTTGAAAAAGATGATAGACATTCTAGTTAATAACTTAATAGCATTAAGTTGGGGTAGTCTTTATCATTTGGAAGCTTTTAGTGGAATATTCCTGGCCTAGTAATTTTTTTTATAACAAAAGAAACCAAATTCAATAGATCTATGGTCATGCTGATGGAGATACATTGCATAAGCTTTGTGACTATCTTGATATAAACTGGATAATTTCAGAATTGTGGCAGCTCTGTTTAACTAATGAGGCCAAGCACCTTACTCAGAGATTCCTAATGATAAGCTGTAATGAAGCACATTAGGTGTATGAGAAAAAATCTCAGGAGGTGCAATGAAAGATATGGACCGTTTTCCCCAGTTAATGTCTAGGAACTGCATCCTTGATATTTTTGTTAAAATCTGATACTGGACAAGTTCTTTGATTCATTGTAGTCTTACTTGAAAATTCAAATTTTTTGTTCTGTTTATTTTATTTATTATTTCTATATTCTTAATGATTCTTTTGCATATTAGTATTTACAGATAATCATATTGAAAATAGGAGGTATGCCTTATTTTCAAGGTATTAAAATTGTTATTACAATCAAGATAAGAACAATTTCTACACATATAATTTTGTATTTATAATAAAAATTATGATATGAATCAGTCAATTATCAATATTTGTCAGTGGGATTTATAGAGCATTGTAGTCCCACTATTTATTATGGTAAAGAGGTTAAATAGGACTTATGACATTAAACAGCAGGGAATCAAACAATGAGGTATTGTTGGTTAACTTTTTTTTTTAAATTTTATTTATTTGTGTGTGTGTGTGTGTGGCCAGCTCAGCCTACCAGGGGGCGGGGCTGGCTGGCTTGTGGTGCTGGGGGATTGAACCGCAGTCCCTGTGCTTTGTTAAACTTGTTCTAAGTAGGTGCTTTAGACCACTGAGCCATCTCACCAGCCCTGTTGGTTAACTTTTAGCATGTTATCTTATACATGTTTGCTGCACTCTATCAAAAATTAGTTAACTTTAATTCTGTAATTGTACTTCTGGACTGTATTCTGTTAAGATTAATCTATTTCCCTACCCTTTCACCAATAACATGGTGCTTTGATTAACATAGCTTTATGATAACTCTTGAAATTAAGTAAGGTGAATCCTCCAACTTTGTTTTCTTTTTTCAAAACTATTTTGGCATTCAAGTTCACTTGCTTTTCAATATATAATTTATATTCTATAAAAATGTCTGCTATAAATAATCCCTTAGGTGCTTTACTATTTTGCATTCTGCCTGACTTTACTGATTCATCAACTGTTACAACAAATTTCTTTTGTGGTGTGTGGTAGCATCTACCACAGCTAAGTAAGTGTTCATGTACTTTCTTTCCCTGTGGACTCCAGCATGTTCTGAAACTTGGGTTACTAGGTTTATCTGTGACCCTAACTCTGGTGAGTCAAGAAAAGCCACAAGCATTTGGCAATATTTGGTGGGCCTGGCACCACATGCCAGATGATCAAACCATGGTCCCTGTGACTGCCTAAGCAGGTGCTTTAGTCTGCTGAGTTATCTGGCTGGCCCTTGTATTCTGCCTTTTTAAATAGTGCCGTTGTAATGTCTACTTCTGTTATGTGATTTAGTTCACTTTTCCTTACCTTGTCATCCTTAAACTTTTTAAGTCTTTAAAATATATATTTAGGAATAATATACTTGAATTTGTACTCAATCAGATTTTTATTATTGCATGTGAAATAAGTTCATGTGTATTGTTTACGAAAAAGATTTATTTATTTGTCGTAATATTTGCTTCTCTTTAAATTATTAATACTTTTTATATTTAAAACATTTTTGGTACCTTTTGTGCCTAACATTTTTTAAAATGAACTATAATAAAAATTGGAATTCTATTTCACCACTTCTCTCTTCCAGTTTTCATCTCTTAGCTTTTAATTTTGTACTTTATTTTATGGTATTAGGGATTGAGATTAGGGTTTATGCATGCTAAACAGTGGATTACCCCTGAGCTACATATCCAGCCCTTTTTATTTCACTTTATTTTGAATCAGAGTCTCACTAAGTTTCGCTGGATGGCTTTAAACATGTCAACCTTCCACGCCAGCCGACACAGTAGCTGGGTGTAGTGGTTGGTACATTGTGTCAACCTGAGAAGTTAAAAGCTTAAATTGGCTCAGCAATTCCACACCCTAGGGTGTGGAGGCCCCTCCTGGAGTGACTCAGGAAACTGCGGAAGGACAGAGGGAGCCACTTCCTCAGTTGAGCTCCAGACTTGGGATCAGCGTGGAAGGAAGAGAGAGGCTTGCTAGACGCTGCAGCGGTGTCTCCTCCCTTTACTCTTTGTTCTTTTCTGCTGCCACAAACTGCTATCTGTTCTATGTGCCAGTCTGCCTTGGAGCCAACCGAGTACAGACTGAAACTTCCACTAAACTGTAATCTGAATAAACCTTTCCTTTCTTAATTTTGGGTGTTGAGTATTTTGTTCCAGGAAGGGGAGAGAAAGGTAGTAACTGAGGTACTGGGATAACAGGCACATGCAACTGTACTCAGCTACTTTTAAACTATATTCTTAAATTTCTGAAACTTCATTCTTTATCCCATTTCCTTCATATCTCTGATAATACACAAGAGACAGGAACTTTATTTAACTTTTAACTTTATTCTATTTTCTATGTTCCCTCATTCCTTCAAATTTTTATAGTATAGTATTATGTTTTCACTTTTAGAGCACATGGTTTTCCTATTTTATTCTATCTTCCTTATCTCCACCTTTATTTATTTATTTATTTATTTATTTTACAATGTATTTTGTGCAGGGTCTCAATACACAGCTCAGACTCATAGTGATCCTCCTGTTTTCAAGCCTTCCAGCACTGGGATTACAGGCATATGCCATAATGCCTCAACTCAGTCGCTGGCTCAGCATGCCCAAGAGCAGGGCTAGCACGGTATGTAGTGCCAGGTATTAAACGCTGGTCCCTGTGCTTGCCTACGCAGGTGTTTAGTCCACTGAGATATCTAGCTGGCTCTTTCCACCTCTATTTTTGTCTTAGAGACACACTTAGGTTGATTTTTTTAGGAGTACAAGTAAATATATTCAATGCTCAAAGCTAATACATTTGCTATATATTTTTTTCAATTATCCATGTGTGGACTAGAACTAATTTTTTTCAAATTTCTTTAAAGGAAAAGGTTCATATGAAAAATATTCTCCATACTGCGTCATTCAAAATAAGAACACCTGTGTATTTGATGGATACCTTGTCAAGATGTATGAAATCTTGGGTTCAGTCTTCTCTATAGTATACATGATGAACATTCCTAACTGGCTTCTTGCTTCTGTTTTAGTAAGGACATTTATGTCACTTGATATTCTGTCTGGTAGAAATAGGTTGGCAACTCAATTTGTGAACTATAGTGGTTTTGAGAATGAAAATGAATAATTTAGTAACTAGAACAATAGGTTTAGGGCTGGAGAGATAGCTCAGCATTCTCTATTCTACAGAGAAGAACGAACTGAAGATTGCATACACCTTGGCAAGATATCCTTCAACTATAAAGGTGTTCTTATCTTGAGTGATGCAGTGTGGAGAATATTTTTCATATGAATCTTTCCCTTTAAAGGAATAGTAAAAAGGGGCCGGGGAGATGGCCCAGTGGAATAAGTGTTTCCCTGGTAAACACAAGGGCCTGAGTTCAATCCCTGGGTCTGCCAAAAGAAAAAGAAAAGAAATAATAAAAAAATTAGTTCGAGTCAACACATGGATAATCAGAAAACAAACAAACAAACAAACAAACAAACACCACCATCAACAAAAAACCAACTGTAGCAAATATATTAGCTCTGAGGACAAGGACCTGGTTTTGATCTCTGGTACTGCCAGCTGAGCTGCTCCTTGCCAGCCACAGAAACCAGGTATCATATCACACACCTATAATCCCAATGCTGGGGAGGCTGAAACAGGAGGAGATCCATTGCTAGTCCGAGCTGCATAGTGAGATCCTGTACCAAATAAACAAAAGGTTAAAAACAATAGGTTTAAACTAGGGCAAGACCAGACTGAGATATTTGTTTTTACTTGTCTGGGAAGCCATTGGCTCTTTGATTTAAGATTCAAATAATTTAGTAGGATTTATCTGTAATAATTATTCTGGTTAAATTTTTCTGTAATGTGTTTTTCAATATCTAAATTAAAAAATTATTACTGAAAGAGCTTTATTAATTTAACTATTTTCTTTAGGGAGCATAATTATTGTGGTGTTTGCTCTCCTTTTTACAAATTTCCCTATTCTCAGTGTTTTTCCTTATGTAGTCCTTTTATTTACACTTAATTTTATTTTCTCTTTTTTTAACCTCCACTTACTTTATTCTGCTTACTGCAGTTTCTGTTCAAAATTTAGGGATGTTTCCAGGAATTGTGTTGTTTCTGCCACTCTGTCCCTCTCCCACATCCTTTCCTTTGAAACCCATGAGGCATCTGAGGCTGTAATTTTACCACTTGCTGCTCCTGCTGGAACTCAGAATAAGAAATATCCAATGATATTACGCTACCAGCAGCTTAATCTGTAGCTAAAGAAATAAGCAAAACAGATGAGTAATTGATGAGCTTCTGGACAAGCCTCCATAAAGTCAAGACATGGTAAAAGAATGTGAAGAGACTTATTCGACATTATTAAAGACATGAAAGTTGAATTATGCACAGTAGACCTATCAACAAAACCACCCAGCAGAAAACCACTTACATTGTGGAGGTGATCATGGGCAAGCTCCAAACAGCTACAGATGATGCTGTAAGGCAGAAAAATGAACCCCTGAGTTCTGTATTGGTGGCAGCTACATCTGATGTTGCAATGTCTCTCTCTTTTGACCAGCAACTGACCAAGTCAGGCCTGCTCAGGTGGCTCCAGGAGCACTAGAAGGACTTGTGTGCCCAGAGGGATGGAGAGAAGGCTAGAATGAGTTCCAGTGACATCAGATCAGATAGGAAAGTTTCCAGATCTACAGCAGCATTAAGGCCAGATCATTGGATTCAGTTTGATTTTTCCTAAAAGATTGGAAAATTCTCTTGGACAGGTGGTATAATGTTTTGACATTAAGGGATTTACTAAAGTAGCACCTCTAAGACATCACCCTCTCTTTAAGGTGTTGAATTTGCAAAAATAGCCATAGTAAATGAAGCACCTTTCAGAATGGGTTTGAAGATATGATCCAGTGGATTAACTGTGGGAATTCCCAATTAACAGTGAAGCAGCTTTTGATGATGATGGTCCAGAATTCATAAACATGTATTTCTGGATAAATACCTAGAAGACTTTTCAAAACAAGAACCAAATCTCCACATCCTGGAGCTGGAGACTTGCGCCCATTCCAAAAACTTGTATCTAAGTATTAAACAGAAGAGTGAGCACAGTGTGGTTTATAAATTATTTTAAAGAACAGAAGAACATTTTAAAAGAAAGTAAAATATAATTCAACTAAGACTTTGACATTGTTATTTTAAGTTATTGGAGATAAATATTATAATGAAATAACTTTACTAGTTTTTATGTTTTACAACAAAAAAAAATGCCCTTCATTCCTTAAATGGTTTTACTTTTTTTAATTTCTTCCCACAAGTTTTCTTAGTTTTTTCTATCATTTTATCATCTCTTCTTCTTCTTATCAGTTTTTGTTTTGTGGTTCTTTCTTTATATTGCTGATTTTTGTATTATAAATGTTTTATCTCCTTGAAAATATTAAGTTGCAATTTTTGTGTATATTGTGACAATATATTATTGGCATTATTTATTATTTTCAGAATGTTTTCTGTGTGTATGTGTATTTTATAGTAGTTCTGTGTGGTCAGGAAATATGGATTTTTGATAATTAGCTGTATTCTACTTACCAGTATCTCAGTGAGACTTTTTGTAGTTGCATTCATGAAATCAGCTGGCCTATAGTTCTCTTTTTCAGTTGAATTCTTGACTGATTTTAGAATCAGAGTAGTGTTATTTTCCAAGAATGCCTTAAGGAGTACACTTTCCTTCCTTTGGATTGCATTAGACAGTTTGAAGATCATTGGTTTTAGGTATTCCCTGAAGTTCTTATGGAATTAAGCAGTGACTCTATCAAAACCTGTGATTTTCTTAGTTGGTAGGGTTTTATTACTGCTTCAATTACATTGTCTATTATTGTATTACTCAGGTTTTTATATCCTCTTTGTTTAGTTTTGGCAATTAATATATATCTAGAAACATATTGGTTTGTCCTGAATTTTCCAATATGTTGACATACAGATTTTCAAAGGAGTTGCTAGCAATCTTGTTCATTTCAGAAGTGTCCATTTTAACTACATGTTTTCTCTTTTTTCTTTTAGAATTAAACAATGGTTGTTTTATTGCATATTAGTATATTCAAATTAGTTCTTCAGATTACCAGATGAAAGCATGCAGAATTAGTTAAAAGTTATAAAAAATTAAAAAGAGAGAAAAAAATAAGCATTAATTGCTGATTTCAATAGTGTGCCAAAAATCATTAGTACACTTATCCAAGGTATCCTGTATATATACATATCTATTTATTTTCCTCTTATTCTTTCTTTTCTCCTTTTCCTCATCACAGTCGTTCCTTCCTTTTTAACAGTTTCTTTTCATTTCAAAGTATCTATTTTATCTTTTAGATTTTATTTACTCTTTCAAATTCTTACACTTGGGAGACAATATGATGTTTACGCATGCAGGTCTGATTTTTTTTCACTTACAAGTGTAGTCTCTAGATTTATCCATTTACCTAGAAAAGCCTCAAGTTTACTTTTCTTTATAACTGAGTAATACTCTATTGTATAAAGATCTTTTTTTTTTCCATTCCTCGGTTGATGGGTGTTTGTGTTTCCAAGATTCAGCTATGACAAATTGTGCTGTTTTGGTACTTTCAACATGCAGAAGGCTAAAATTAGACCCATGTCTATCACCATGCACTAAGGTAAAGTAAAAATGGATCAAAGATTTAAATATTAAAACAGAAACACTACATGTACTGAAGGAGAAAGTAGATAGAAATCTTGAAGACGGGTAGACAGAGAGTTCATGAACAAAAGCCAAGCTGCACAGAGAATACTTTAAAGAATCAATAACTGGGATCTCATCTTTTTGGAAAGTTTCTACATATCAAAAGTAATCACCAGCAGAGTAAAAAGAAATCCCATGAATTGAAAAAAAAATGAGCCAACTGTTCCTCAGACAAAGGACTTCTATCTTGAACATATAAAGAATTAAAAAAAAATCAGGCCACCAAAATTCATGTTTTCCTAATTGCATTGATTTGTATTCTTTCTTTCTTTCTTTCTTTCTTTCTTTCTTTCTTTCTTTCTTTCTTTCTTATCATAGGGAAGGGTCTACAGGGTGTTCAGGGTCTCACTACTAGATAAGACTTATAGGGATCCACCTATTTACAGCCTCCCAGTAGCTGGAATTACAGGTGCATGCTACCACACCGAGTCTCAATTGTCATCTCAGCGCATCCTGGAGACGGGGCCGCCACGGCAGGCTCTTTTCTTGATTGTAGGCAGGGAAAGATTAGCTGAGCATTTGTCTCTTTTGTTAATTATTTTTAAGAACCAAATTCATTGATTGTTTGTATTGCTTTTCATTTTAATGTCATTGTTTTCTGCTCTGATCTTCATAATTTCCTTCCTTGTAGTAGCTTTGGATTTGAATTTTTCTTATTTTTCTAAGATCTTGAGGTGTATCATTATGTGTGTATTTATAGCTGTAAACTTCATTTTTTAGAACTTCTTTCACTATGTCTCATATATTCTGGCATCTTATACTGGCATTATCATTTAATTCTAGTAAATCTCTTATTTCTTGTTTATGTGATCTTTAATTAACAGTGTATATTTAATTTCCATATTTGCATAAGTTGTATGGTTTCTTTCATGATTGCTTTCCAATTTCATTATGCTTGATCTGATAATATGATTGGCATTATTTTAATTTTTTTCATTTTCTTAAGCATGCATTATTGCTTAGTATGTGGCTTATTTTAGAAAAAGGCTTATGTGATACTGCAAAGAATGTGTATTCATTTGCTTTTTGTTAGAAGACTATAAATAGTATGAAAATAGAAAAGTGTAGGTATCTAAGTCATAGTAGAAGAATATTTCTGAGCTGGGTGTGCAGTGCCGGCCCCGCCCCCTGGACTCACTCTGATGGTGATTGAGACTGGGCATGGTGGCATGCACCTGTAATCCCAGCACTTAGGAGGCTGTAAACAGGAGGATTAGAGTCCAATCTACAAAATGTAGACCCTGTCCTAAAGGCATGTGTTCCTTCTTACCTCTACTTTCTTGCTCTTTCTTCTGTTGTTCTTATATTCTGTGATATATCTTCAACTTAATTTCCAACATTTCAATTTTACAACATATATAATATAATTTCTGGATACTTTTTCTTTCATTGTTTGTTGCTCATAATTGGATGTTTTTGTTTTATATATATGGTCCTTCCTCTAATCATACAGAACCTATTTGAGGTTTTCAAGATTCTTTCTTATTTTCTGAACTTTCCAGAAGAGATCATTTCAATGTTTTTTTTTTTTCTTTTCACATTCTCCTTTCTTTCTTCACTTACGCAGCACTCTATATTTCCAAATTTATGCCTAATAAAGATTTGTATTATTAAGCTTTCAGGCCAGGAAAACACATTTCTAGGTGTTTTCTTTAAGGGTTCTGTTTAAGGCAGCTCTGCTATATGGAAATACAGCATACCTACAGTGGGAAGGTAGTGAGTCTCATTCTCCAACACAATGGCAGACACAACGCCATTTTGTTCAGTAGCAGTAGGGAACCACAGGGGAAGAGGCAGCTGTCATGAGAATCATCCCTACGCACTGACTCTACTCCCTCACAGAACTGCCTTTAGAGTTTGCCTGGAAAGAAAACGTTGGTAGTTTGTGCTCTGCATCTCATTCTGTGGGATGCAGATTAAAATAAAGAAGCAACTTTACTATTCTGGTTATTTGATTTGCTACTCTTTAATTATGTCCCTGTAAATATAAATACTATATATATATATATATATATATATATATATATATATTTACATAAATCATTCCTTAGATTCATGCTCAATAATCCAGTGATATAGGAGCATTTGTAATTTGGCTATGTGAGTAAAATAATTACTTCAAACATAGAGCTCCTGTTAATTTTATGCTGATTCTCCCCCTCCCATCTAAGTAAATTGATATCTCTTCCTTCATTTCACTTTCACATGTTACTTATTTTATTTTGTTTTAGTTGGTGGGCACTCTCATTTTCCTAAAATCCAGATATCAGGGTATATTTTTTCTTTGTTCACATCTTGGATTTTTATTTTTCTCTCCAAAATTCAGACAGAATACCTCTATGTAGAATTTATCTCAATGACCCCATTTCAATGATCTTTCCATTTTTCTTTGGACCTTATGAAAGGATCAATTAAATAGCAATTCAAGTGTAATGAAATCTTAAAAGATAACATAGGTTTTTAGATGAGTCTACAGGTGATGGATAAGTGATCTTTACTAGTAGCATCAGGTACTGATGGTACCCAAATATCTGAAATTATGAAATAAAGCTTGTGTGTTAACTGATAACAATAAGAAAGGAAAATGATTGACTTTATGATATCATTCTCACTCTTCCTTAGTTCATACATTTGCAGTATGACATTTAAAATATTTGTCATGTTTTGAATAAACCCCTTGGCTCTATTTCTCTTCCAGTCTCCTTTGCTGTCCCTTTATAACACTTCCTGTGGTGACTGGATATGCCATTCTAATTCCCTATATTGTTTTTCTTGGTTTGAGGTCCTGTATTTCTTCCATTTGCTTCCCCCTTTTGTGAAGAGTAACCATTTGAGCCCTTTATGTCTGCTGCAATGTATTCTAGACTCAGGGATCCTCCTGCCCTACATCTGTAAACTGTCAGCTCACTCGGAGGTCACAAATCCTATTTCTGAGCAAGAGTGTAAAGACACAGGCCCAAACCACAGAGTCCATTAATCCTCAGCAATCAGTTCTAGTCTTTAGGTGATGAAACACACTGCACATCAATATGAGGACTCTGAAGAGGATCACATACTTGACCCCTGCAGGAGGTTTTAATTTGCATATAAAATGTTGAGCACAAAATGGGTACAGAACACAAGACACTGGACAAGTTGGGAGGTTTCAATTTAGCAATTTTAATGGGCAGGGGAGTAGCAGCATTACAGCATCCCTTCTAGCAGTGCTCAGAATTTTGGGCGATGTTGCCTGTGGCTGCCTCTGGTGAGAACTATTTGTTAACATGGCTTGTACTGGTGTCAGACAAGCAGACGACTCCTCTCACCTGTCAATTTCTCTAATGAAGGAAGAGAAGAACATGCACTTGGTTTTCTGTATTGACTTTTCAAGAAGTACTGTCCGCCTGCAGGTGCCAGCCTATAAATGCATTGGAAAATGGATGCAGAGCCTTTTTCGTATCAGTGATTTTAATCTATTCACACCAATATTATTCAAATAAATAGAGCAGAACTTCAGCGACAAAGTGTGCTTTTGACTGTAACAGTCTGAAATTTTACTTTATTATGTATCTTTATATGATTTTGTGAGGAAAGTAGGAAAGGATAAAAATTTTGTCTCTCTGCAGTATTTGATTTATACAGATTCTTTCCATAACAATTATACGATTTTTAAAAATTTAACTGCCATTCCTTGCCAAGAAGATGGCAATCTTTCTTAGTCCATCATATAATTTGTCTCTAAAATGCCTGTCTTCATAATATGCTGATCATTAGAGTAATGCATATTCGATGAAAATGGGCAATAAATAACATTTCAAAGCCTATTTCTAGGCATTGATTGATGTACATATTGTTTTGTCTGCTGTGTTTAATGGCCATGTCTTACTTTTCCTAGGTTTTTTTTAACACTACCCACTGAGGAGTAATAGAGAATCGACCTGTTTTGAAATCTTCTTTGAGAAATAAAATTCTCATCCTGTTACATTTGGGGCCAGGGGTGGGGGCATACATATTGCCATTCATTTGCAAATATGAAATCACCTACTAGAGAGTCTATTTACTTTGAGGAGGGCACAGTCTATCAAACATGATCAAGGGTACTTTTTATAGACTCACAAATGTCTTTCTTTATGTATATACATAAAAGCAGTTGATAAGAATAGAATTTTTCTCACTGGGAAAAGTCCCCTAAGTATAGATACTCAGTTCTGTGAAATTTATTGATCATAAAGGGGAAATGTTTTACCAAAAGGGCCACTAAGCAGCTAATGCTCTGTTGATACATAACATGTATATAGCTCAGTACTATTCAAAAAACTCTCTTCTGTTCTTTGAGTAAAATTAGTTCAGACAAATTCTTAATGAGAACTTCATCCATTCTTACATAGCTTGCAGATGCACACTTGGGTGTCTGTCTCAGAATATTAAATGCCTATGGAAGGGCAAAGGCTTTTCTTGGGGTCTGTCAGCCTAGCTCTGGGGTCCTGTGAGCGATCTGGCAATGGGAATTGCTCACCTGTGGGCTGTATTTCTGCTGGGCTGGAGCCACAGTTTTGTGACCAATCTGACAAACGGTACCATTCTATGTCAGCAAAGTGGGAAAAGTATCAGACCTACTCATTGTATGACTCAGTTTTCATTGATTTCCTTGCTTTGCTACACCAAACACTAACTTTTATCCTTGTGGTAACAGTCTGTGGGGCCAAGCATTGTGCCACCTTGGGGTTCATATTATTTTCTTTTCTGCTGCCTATTTTTTTGAAAAAAATTGACTTATGCTACACAGGGGAATGCTGACATCTCTATTTATGAAAGACAAAGGGTAGTAGAGAGAGTTAAAGCTCATGTTGATGGATAACTAGAAATTGTAGATGATTAACCATGTATTGGTTAAGCGATTGTCTCAGTCCTTGCTTCAAATTGTAAAATATCTGAAAACACTGAGGATGTCTTTCTTTAGTTGGTCGTTAACAATGAAATAAACAAGTAAACTTCATTCTGGAGATTTTTATATCCTTTCGATCTTAAATTTTACAAACTAAACAATATGTTTTGGTAAATATGAAGAAGGATATTATTATTCAGGGATCCTCTTATAAAATTGCAAACATGAGTTAATTACACTAGCCTTTTGGCTATGAAATATTTTTCTACTTTGCCCCTTTTATTTGACTTTTAAGCCTTTAAAGTTGACATGAATTCAAAGGACACTTTTCAGTCATCTGAATAGAACATAATGCTTTAAAAGTTAATCTTATTCTATAGTTGTAGTTATTTATTAACATCTTCTCAACTAAAATCAGTTTCCATTATTCAACTAATCCTTCAGCCAACCAGACTAATAACTACTACTGTTTCATATGTATATATACAACTATATGTATGCAAATATTTATATTTAATACATGTAAAAGGCCATATTTGGTGCTACAATGAATTTATTTATTTATTTATTTATTTTTTTGTCAGAACCAGGGACTGAACTCAGGCCCTTGTTCTTGCCAGGGAAGCACTTTTTCTATTGAGCCATCTCTCTGGCCATCCTACATTGAATTCAGAAAAGCCACATTACTCTAGTTTTTAAGGATGTTTTACATAATCATTTCTAACCTGACAACAAAGTTGATTGTCTCTAAATGCTGCGTATCATATTGGAAATTCAAAATTATTAAACCGGTTCCTATTCTTAAAATGTGAACTGAAACATGTAAGAACAAGATTAAAAACTAAGCATTTGGGCCTAATGTCTGTTTCAAGGTTTAAATATTTAATAATAATTTCCATTAGTATAGAATTTATATTTATTGGGCATCAACTTATGCTTCCACATGGTAGCAAAAATAAAAGTGGGGCATTCATTAAAATAATTTCTACTGTAGCTTAAATAATGTGATATTTACCTGCTTAGGCAGAGCGCAGCATCTAGGGTTCGATCCTTGGAGTGCTGTGCCAGCCCAGCCCCTGTGGTGCACCAAGATGGCAATTAAGACTGGGCATGGTGGTGTGCGCCTGTAATCCTAGTGCATGGGAGGCTGAAAACAGGAGAATCACTACAAGTCTGATCTGCGAAGTGAGACCATGAACACCCTTTAAACCCTGGCCTAAATTCATAAAAATAATATTAATAATATGATGTTTAAACAATCTTTAGTTGACTTGCCCTGGAAAAGAAGACAAATGCTGACAGATTCTGGATGGTTGGATAGCATTTTTTTTTAAAGTTATAAATTAGAAAAGAAACATGTAAATAAACAGAAGATGGAATGTGTGTGTGTGTGTGTGTGTGTGTGTGTGTGTGTGTGTGTGTTTAGACAGGTTCTTGCTTTGTAGTGCATAGTGCGTGCTGGCCTAAACTTAACATAGCCGGCTGACCTCAATCACATAGTGATCTCCTGGCTTGGCATCCCAAGTGCTAGGATTATAGGTGTGAACCACCATACCCAGCTGGCGAAATCACTATAGTTTCAGAATTTTGAGTTTAGTTTTTCCGGGGCCTTAGAGATGCCACCATTTAACAGAAATGAGTTTGTTAACTTAATCTACATCAATGTCATGAGTAACACTATTACTATTTATATAGGATGGCATTGTACAAGAATGTTACTCCACTACTGTTTAATTAGAACTGCTGCCTAGAAATCAGTAATTACACTTAATGCATGACATAGTTAAATATGCTTTTATATACAGACTTTCACAGAGTGACCTTTTATAGTTGTCTTATAGAATTATACAATATAATTAAAACACGAAAAAATTATCTGTCATGCCATTAATCTCAAATAGTAATTTGAGGAAGGCTTTTCTTTCCATCCTGAGAATCTTTTCTGGTTGCTGTTAAATATTATGCATCTTTATTACACTTCCACTGAGATCCTGAAAACAGTATTATTTCTCCTGACATCATCATTAGGTGTTGAGACCTGACCTACATTTAGTGAGCTAGAAAACTTGAATATGAATTGTGAACATTTAGGGACATTCATCTCTATAAAAATCACTAACATTCTGGTAGGAACGGACATTCCCTTAACACTGTGATACGAAGTACAATTACTAAACGATCTGTGGTAAGCAATATAGAGAAAGAACAGAATACTATCTAACTTGTAATCATCACCTGGGATAGTAACTGTCTTAAGTGGTAAAAAATTACTAGCAGTGCTTTCTGGAGCCATTAGGAGCTGGCTGCACCCTGGAGTGCTGTGAGCCATAAAAGCAGAGTGGAGATAAACACACCCTGGGGTGTCATAAGCCATGAAGCACAGATGTGTTCACCCATATTATGATAACCAGGGTTTATAGAAATCCTGTGTTTAGTGGAAGAAGACAAAGAAGGAAAAATGCAGTTTTTCAATTCAATATTAGACCTACCAATTTAATCTCCCATATTTTTTAACTGTGGGGCACCTGAACTGACAACTTATCATAGTTACTATATATATATATATATATATATATATAGAGAGAGAGAGAGATCCCTTCAAACATATCAATATGAAATTTTAATAAGTGAATAAAGAAAATCAAAATTCTATCCTTAGTCTTAGGACTTTATAAAAATTATTTGGTTGGGAAATATTGCCAGGTTTTAATTACCTTTCACTCCAGAGGAAAAAGAAATGACAAATTCCTATAAATTTTTCTCAATATGGAATTGATAGAGTCTAAGATGTAAAAATCTAGCATAAATATGTCCCCCCAGAGAACACTTATTTTACAGAGTGTGTTATCAGATGACTGTGATGAATTTGTTAATTTTATCATTCGCTATTGTAAGTAAGTAGAGTTGCTGTTATTGTAAACAAAATTAAGGGAGGTGTCAAAACCAGAACTTAGAAACTAGTGACTTCTTCACCTTATCAGCTCTGGAATGTTCTGCGGTTAGAGCAGGCTTTTTCAAGTAATGTATGTTAGAGATTGTTTCCTTCTGCTTTTTTGTTTTTCCTTCCTTTGGGTTTCACTTTCTGTGGAGTGTGATATTTGTACAGATGGCAGTAACTTCAGCAGATGTGGTCTTAGATTTTTTGTCGAGGGATACTGAAGTGCCTCACTCCACTTAGAAGGGTATGCAGAGGATCTAAGAAAACTAAGGAAGGGGAGAGCAAAGTAATCACTATAATTAATGGTGGGAAGAAAGTTTCCAAATACCTGGAAAATCTTTATTTTCTCCATAGCAGTTAGACAGAGTCTGTTATTTCTTAATTACTTACCAATATTTAATGTTCAAGAAATTCTAGAAGAGGATGTTTAAACCCATAAATTCCTAGAAGCTATTTTAACCTTTCTGCTGCTGTTAATATGCTCATGCATTATTCTGAAGTTGAGTTTTCTGAATTTGTCTGATTCTCAGGGTTCTAAGACTCCAAAATGACTAGAACTATAGGGCATAAAGTTTGGGTTGTTATCTAATAAAAATGTATGGAAATTAAAGATAAGCATTCCAAGTAAATTAGAGAACAAATTTGACTGATATGTGAGCAACTTTCCTTGGATCAAGGGTAAGATCTTCTATTTGAAAGATTCAGAGTTTTCCACTGACTTTACTGAAAGTATGAAATATACCATTAAAATTAAGCTGTCATTACTAAGCTTTAATATCTGTCTGCATGTGATGAGGTCAGGAATCACCATATTATCTTAACAAAAAGTAAAAAAAATGAACAAGCTTAAAAAACAAACAGACAGCACATACAAAACACCTATTCTTAGATTCAAAAAAAAGCACGGTCACAAGGCAGAAGATAGGCTAGGATTAAACAAACAAGCAGGATGCAAAAATGAAATGAAATGAAATTGAATAAAATAAAATAAATCATGTTCATTGGAGCAGAAACTCAGGAAGAGAACCTCTGTGGGAAGCAGTAGTAGGTCAAGGAAGGCGGAACTGCAATTGACAAATTGTGGCAGGCTCACTGTGTAGGAAAGAGAGAGTTAGAAGAATCTCAGCAACATTTTCTTCAGTTTTTCCATCAGGAAATGAAGCAGAATCTTACGGTAATTTTTTTTAAATCTTTTTGAGGCAATTT
>NW_004524673.1:10109200-10110039 GCF_000260255.1 Octodon degus
ATTGCTTCCTTTTCAATTTCACAGAAGAGTTTAAGGAGTATAGGGACTACATCTTCTGTAAATTTCTTGTAAAATTCAGCTGTGAATACTTCTGGACCTGGACTTTTCTTTGTCAGTAGGTTTTTAATTACATCTCATATTTCATTGGCTGGTATTGGGATATTGAGAGTGGTTATATCTTGTCCATTCAGTTGTGGTAATTTGTATCTTTCTAAGAATCTGTCCATTTCTTCTGTGTCTTCTATTCTGTGAGAGTAAAGATTCTGAAAGTAGCTATTGATAATCTTCTGAGTTTGCAATGTGTCTGTGATAATTACACCCTTTTCATTCCTCATTGCTTGTATTTGAATTTTTCTTTCCTCTTTTTGATGAGTTTACCTAGGGGCTTATTGATTTTATTTAATCTTTCAAAGAAATGGCTTTTTGCTTTTTTAATTCTTTGAATTGTTTTCTTTGTCTCCTTTTCTAGTTGTTGAAGGTGCACCATTAGGGTATTTATTTGTTCCCATTCTGTTTTCCTAATGTGTGAGTTCACAGCTATGAATTTCCCTCTCTGAACTGCTTTCATTGTATCCCATAAATTAAATCAGTTGTGCTTGAACTTTCATTGAATTGTAGATATTGTTGTATTTCTTGTTTAATTTCATTTGTGACTCATTGGTTGCTGATTAGGGCGTCATTTAATTTCCAGGTATTTAAGGGTTTTTTTCTATTTTCTTTTGTCATTTGTTTCCAGTTTCATGGCACTGTGGTCAGATAACGTGTATGGAATAATTTCTGTTTTCTTACATATGCTTAAGCATGACCTATGGACTAGTATGTGGTCTATTTTAGAAAAT
>NW_004524673.1:10110139-10124740 GCF_000260255.1 Octodon degus
TCTTTCTTTCTTTCTTTCTTTCTTTCTTATCATAGGGAAGGGTCTACAGGGTGTTCAGGGTCTCACTACTAGATCAGACTTATAGGGATCCACC
The DNA here is from genome assembly GCF_000260255.1 of Octodon degus. Lineage (NCBI taxonomy): Eukaryota > Metazoa > Chordata > Mammalia > Rodentia > Octodontidae > Octodon > Octodon degus. The sequence continues at coordinate 10,110,234 of NW_004524673.1, forward strand.
TATTTACAGCCTCCCAGTAGCTGGAATTACAGGTGCATGCTACCACACCGAGTCTCAATTGTCATCTCAGCGCATCCTGGAGACGGGGCCGCCACGGCAGGCTCTTTTCTTGATTGTAGGCAGGGAAAGATTAGCTGAGCATTTGTCTCTTTTGTTAATTATTTTTAAGAACCAAATTCATTGATTGTTTGTATTGCTTTTCATTTTAATGTCATTGTTTTCTGCTCTGATCTTCATAATTTCCTTCCTTGTAGTAGCTTTGGATTTGAATTTTTCTTATTTTTCTAAGATCTTGAGGTGTATCATTATGTGTGTATTTATAGCTGTAAACTTCATTTTTTAGAACTTCTTTCACTATGTCTCATATATTCTGGCATCTTATACTGGCATTATCATTTAATTCTAGTAAATCTCTTATTTCTTGTTTATGTGATCTTTAATTAACAGTGTATATTTAATTTCCATATTTGCATAAGTTGTATGGTTTCTTTCATGATTGCTTTCCAATTTCATTATGCTTGATCTGATAATATGATTGGCATTATTTTAATTTTTTTCATTTTCTTAAGCATGCATTATTGCTTAGTATGTGGCTTATTTTAGAAAAAGGCTTATGTGATACTGCAAAGAATGTGTATTCATTTGCTTTTTGTTAGAAGACTATAAATAGTATGAAAATAGAAAAGTGTAGGTATCTAAGTCATAGTAGAAGAATATTTCTGAGCTGGGTGTGCAGTGCCGGCCCCGCCCCCTGGACTCACTCTGATGGTGATTGAGACTGGGCATGGTGGCATGCACCTGTAATCCCAGCACTTAGGAGGCTGTAAACAGGAGGATTAGAGTCCAATCTACAAAATGTAGACCCTGTCCTAAAGGCATGTGTTCCTTCTTACCTCTACTTTCTTGCTCTTTCTTCTGTTGTTCTTATATTCTGTGATATATCTTCAACTTAATTTCCAACATTTCAATTTTACAACATATATAATATAATTTCTGGATACTTTTTCTTTCATTGTTTGTTGCTCATAATTGGATGTTTTTGTTTTATATATATGGTCCTTCCTCTAATCATACAGAACCTATTTGAGGTTTTCAAGATTCTTTCTTATTTTCTGAACTTTCCAGAAGAGATCATTTCAATGTTTTTTTTTTTTCTTTTCACATTCTCCTTTCTTTCTTCACTTACGCAGCACTCTATATTTCCAAATTTATGCCTAATAAAGATTTGTATTATTAAGCTTTCAGGCCAGGAAAACACATTTCTAGGTGTTTTCTTTAAGGGTTCTGTTTAAGGCAGCTCTGCTATATGGAAATACAGCATACCTACAGTGGGAAGGTAGTGAGTCTCATTCTCCAACACAATGGCAGACACAACGCCATTTTGTTCAGTAGCAGTAGGGAACCACAGGGGAAGAGGCAGCTGTCATGAGAATCATCCCTACGCACTGACTCTACTCCCTCACAGAACTGCCTTTAGAGTTTGCCTGGAAAGAAAACGTTGGTAGTTTGTGCTCTGCATCTCATTCTGTGGGATGCAGATTAAAATAAAGAAGCAACTTTACTATTCTGGTTATTTGATTTGCTACTCTTTAATTATGTCCCTGTAAATATAAATACTATATATATATATATATATATATATATATATATATATTTACATAAATCATTCCTTAGATTCATGCTCAATAATCCAGTGATATAGGAGCATTTGTAATTTGGCTATGTGAGTAAAATAATTACTTCAAACATAGAGCTCCTGTTAATTTTATGCTGATTCTCCCCCTCCCATCTAAGTAAATTGATATCTCTTCCTTCATTTCACTTTCACATGTTACTTATTTTATTTTGTTTTAGTTGGTGGGCACTCTCATTTTCCTAAAATCCAGATATCAGGGTATATTTTTTCTTTGTTCACATCTTGGATTTTTATTTTTCTCTCCAAAATTCAGACAGAATACCTCTATGTAGAATTTATCTCAATGACCCCATTTCAATGATCTTTCCATTTTTCTTTGGACCTTATGAAAGGATCAATTAAATAGCAATTCAAGTGTAATGAAATCTTAAAAGATAACATAGGTTTTTAGATGAGTCTACAGGTGATGGATAAGTGATCTTTACTAGTAGCATCAGGTACTGATGGTACCCAAATATCTGAAATTATGAAATAAAGCTTGTGTGTTAACTGATAACAATAAGAAAGGAAAATGATTGACTTTATGATATCATTCTCACTCTTCCTTAGTTCATACATTTGCAGTATGACATTTAAAATATTTGTCATGTTTTGAATAAACCCCTTGGCTCTATTTCTCTTCCAGTCTCCTTTGCTGTCCCTTTATAACACTTCCTGTGGTGACTGGATATGCCATTCTAATTCCCTATATTGTTTTTCTTGGTTTGAGGTCCTGTATTTCTTCCATTTGCTTCCCCCTTTTGTGAAGAGTAACCATTTGAGCCCTTTATGTCTGCTGCAATGTATTCTAGACTCAGGGATCCTCCTGCCCTACATCTGTAAACTGTCAGCTCACTCGGAGGTCACAAATCCTATTTCTGAGCAAGAGTGTAAAGACACAGGCCCAAACCACAGAGTCCATTAATCCTCAGCAATCAGTTCTAGTCTTTAGGTGATGAAACACACTGCACATCAATATGAGGACTCTGAAGAGGATCACATACTTGACCCCTGCAGGAGGTTTTAATTTGCATATAAAATGTTGAGCACAAAATGGGTACAGAACACAAGACACTGGACAAGTTGGGAGGTTTCAATTTAGCAATTTTAATGGGCAGGGGAGTAGCAGCATTACAGCATCCCTTCTAGCAGTGCTCAGAATTTTGGGCGATGTTGCCTGTGGCTGCCTCTGGTGAGAACTATTTGTTAACATGGCTTGTACTGGTGTCAGACAAGCAGACGACTCCTCTCACCTGTCAATTTCTCTAATGAAGGAAGAGAAGAACATGCACTTGGTTTTCTGTATTGACTTTTCAAGAAGTACTGTCCGCCTGCAGGTGCCAGCCTATAAATGCATTGGAAAATGGATGCAGAGCCTTTTTCGTATCAGTGATTTTAATCTATTCACACCAATATTATTCAAATAAATAGAGCAGAACTTCAGCGACAAAGTGTGCTTTTGACTGTAACAGTCTGAAATTTTACTTTATTATGTATCTTTATATGATTTTGTGAGGAAAGTAGGAAAGGATAAAAATTTTGTCTCTCTGCAGTATTTGATTTATACAGATTCTTTCCATAACAATTATACGATTTTTAAAAATTTAACTGCCATTCCTTGCCAAGAAGATGGCAATCTTTCTTAGTCCATCATATAATTTGTCTCTAAAATGCCTGTCTTCATAATATGCTGATCATTAGAGTAATGCATATTCGATGAAAATGGGCAATAAATAACATTTCAAAGCCTATTTCTAGGCATTGATTGATGTACATATTGTTTTGTCTGCTGTGTTTAATGGCCATGTCTTACTTTTCCTAGGTTTTTTTTAACACTACCCACTGAGGAGTAATAGAGAATCGACCTGTTTTGAAATCTTCTTTGAGAAATAAAATTCTCATCCTGTTACATTTGGGGCCAGGGGTGGGGGCATACATATTGCCATTCATTTGCAAATATGAAATCACCTACTAGAGAGTCTATTTACTTTGAGGAGGGCACAGTCTATCAAACATGATCAAGGGTACTTTTTATAGACTCACAAATGTCTTTCTTTATGTATATACATAAAAGCAGTTGATAAGAATAGAATTTTTCTCACTGGGAAAAGTCCCCTAAGTATAGATACTCAGTTCTGTGAAATTTATTGATCATAAAGGGGAAATGTTTTACCAAAAGGGCCACTAAGCAGCTAATGCTCTGTTGATACATAACATGTATATAGCTCAGTACTATTCAAAAAACTCTCTTCTGTTCTTTGAGTAAAATTAGTTCAGACAAATTCTTAATGAGAACTTCATCCATTCTTACATAGCTTGCAGATGCACACTTGGGTGTCTGTCTCAGAATATTAAATGCCTATGGAAGGGCAAAGGCTTTTCTTGGGGTCTGTCAGCCTAGCTCTGGGGTCCTGTGAGCGATCTGGCAATGGGAATTGCTCACCTGTGGGCTGTATTTCTGCTGGGCTGGAGCCACAGTTTTGTGACCAATCTGACAAACGGTACCATTCTATGTCAGCAAAGTGGGAAAAGTATCAGACCTACTCATTGTATGACTCAGTTTTCATTGATTTCCTTGCTTTGCTACACCAAACACTAACTTTTATCCTTGTGGTAACAGTCTGTGGGGCCAAGCATTGTGCCACCTTGGGGTTCATATTATTTTCTTTTCTGCTGCCTATTTTTTTGAAAAAAATTGACTTATGCTACACAGGGGAATGCTGACATCTCTATTTATGAAAGACAAAGGGTAGTAGAGAGAGTTAAAGCTCATGTTGATGGATAACTAGAAATTGTAGATGATTAACCATGTATTGGTTAAGCGATTGTCTCAGTCCTTGCTTCAAATTGTAAAATATCTGAAAACACTGAGGATGTCTTTCTTTAGTTGGTCGTTAACAATGAAATAAACAAGTAAACTTCATTCTGGAGATTTTTATATCCTTTCGATCTTAAATTTTACAAACTAAACAATATGTTTTGGTAAATATGAAGAAGGATATTATTATTCAGGGATCCTCTTATAAAATTGCAAACATGAGTTAATTACACTAGCCTTTTGGCTATGAAATATTTTTCTACTTTGCCCCTTTTATTTGACTTTTAAGCCTTTAAAGTTGACATGAATTCAAAGGACACTTTTCAGTCATCTGAATAGAACATAATGCTTTAAAAGTTAATCTTATTCTATAGTTGTAGTTATTTATTAACATCTTCTCAACTAAAATCAGTTTCCATTATTCAACTAATCCTTCAGCCAACCAGACTAATAACTACTACTGTTTCATATGTATATATACAACTATATGTATGCAAATATTTATATTTAATACATGTAAAAGGCCATATTTGGTGCTACAATGAATTTATTTATTTATTTATTTATTTTTTTGTCAGAACCAGGGACTGAACTCAGGCCCTTGTTCTTGCCAGGGAAGCACTTTTTCTATTGAGCCATCTCTCTGGCCATCCTACATTGAATTCAGAAAAGCCACATTACTCTAGTTTTTAAGGATGTTTTACATAATCATTTCTAACCTGACAACAAAGTTGATTGTCTCTAAATGCTGCGTATCATATTGGAAATTCAAAATTATTAAACCGGTTCCTATTCTTAAAATGTGAACTGAAACATGTAAGAACAAGATTAAAAACTAAGCATTTGGGCCTAATGTCTGTTTCAAGGTTTAAATATTTAATAATAATTTCCATTAGTATAGAATTTATATTTATTGGGCATCAACTTATGCTTCCACATGGTAGCAAAAATAAAAGTGGGGCATTCATTAAAATAATTTCTACTGTAGCTTAAATAATGTGATATTTACCTGCTTAGGCAGAGCGCAGCATCTAGGGTTCGATCCTTGGAGTGCTGTGCCAGCCCAGCCCCTGTGGTGCACCAAGATGGCAATTAAGACTGGGCATGGTGGTGTGCGCCTGTAATCCTAGTGCATGGGAGGCTGAAAACAGGAGAATCACTACAAGTCTGATCTGCGAAGTGAGACCATGAACACCCTTTAAACCCTGGCCTAAATTCATAAAAATAATATTAATAATATGATGTTTAAACAATCTTTAGTTGACTTGCCCTGGAAAAGAAGACAAATGCTGACAGATTCTGGATGGTTGGATAGCATTTTTTTTTAAAGTTATAAATTAGAAAAGAAACATGTAAATAAACAGAAGATGGAATGTGTGTGTGTGTGTGTGTGTGTGTGTGTGTGTGTGTGTGTGTTTAGACAGGTTCTTGCTTTGTAGTGCATAGTGCGTGCTGGCCTAAACTTAACATAGCCGGCTGACCTCAATCACATAGTGATCTCCTGGCTTGGCATCCCAAGTGCTAGGATTATAGGTGTGAACCACCATACCCAGCTGGCGAAATCACTATAGTTTCAGAATTTTGAGTTTAGTTTTTCCGGGGCCTTAGAGATGCCACCATTTAACAGAAATGAGTTTGTTAACTTAATCTACATCAATGTCATGAGTAACACTATTACTATTTATATAGGATGGCATTGTACAAGAATGTTACTCCACTACTGTTTAATTAGAACTGCTGCCTAGAAATCAGTAATTACACTTAATGCATGACATAGTTAAATATGCTTTTATATACAGACTTTCACAGAGTGACCTTTTATAGTTGTCTTATAGAATTATACAATATAATTAAAACACGAAAAAATTATCTGTCATGCCATTAATCTCAAATAGTAATTTGAGGAAGGCTTTTCTTTCCATCCTGAGAATCTTTTCTGGTTGCTGTTAAATATTATGCATCTTTATTACACTTCCACTGAGATCCTGAAAACAGTATTATTTCTCCTGACATCATCATTAGGTGTTGAGACCTGACCTACATTTAGTGAGCTAGAAAACTTGAATATGAATTGTGAACATTTAGGGACATTCATCTCTATAAAAATCACTAACATTCTGGTAGGAACGGACATTCCCTTAACACTGTGATACGAAGTACAATTACTAAACGATCTGTGGTAAGCAATATAGAGAAAGAACAGAATACTATCTAACTTGTAATCATCACCTGGGATAGTAACTGTCTTAAGTGGTAAAAAATTACTAGCAGTGCTTTCTGGAGCCATTAGGAGCTGGCTGCACCCTGGAGTGCTGTGAGCCATAAAAGCAGAGTGGAGATAAACACACCCTGGGGTGTCATAAGCCATGAAGCACAGATGTGTTCACCCATATTATGATAACCAGGGTTTATAGAAATCCTGTGTTTAGTGGAAGAAGACAAAGAAGGAAAAATGCAGTTTTTCAATTCAATATTAGACCTACCAATTTAATCTCCCATATTTTTTAACTGTGGGGCACCTGAACTGACAACTTATCATAGTTACTATATATATATATATATATATATATATAGAGAGAGAGAGAGATCCCTTCAAACATATCAATATGAAATTTTAATAAGTGAATAAAGAAAATCAAAATTCTATCCTTAGTCTTAGGACTTTATAAAAATTATTTGGTTGGGAAATATTGCCAGGTTTTAATTACCTTTCACTCCAGAGGAAAAAGAAATGACAAATTCCTATAAATTTTTCTCAATATGGAATTGATAGAGTCTAAGATGTAAAAATCTAGCATAAATATGTCCCCCCAGAGAACACTTATTTTACAGAGTGTGTTATCAGATGACTGTGATGAATTTGTTAATTTTATCATTCGCTATTGTAAGTAAGTAGAGTTGCTGTTATTGTAAACAAAATTAAGGGAGGTGTCAAAACCAGAACTTAGAAACTAGTGACTTCTTCACCTTATCAGCTCTGGAATGTTCTGCGGTTAGAGCAGGCTTTTTCAAGTAATGTATGTTAGAGATTGTTTCCTTCTGCTTTTTTGTTTTTCCTTCCTTTGGGTTTCACTTTCTGTGGAGTGTGATATTTGTACAGATGGCAGTAACTTCAGCAGATGTGGTCTTAGATTTTTTGTCGAGGGATACTGAAGTGCCTCACTCCACTTAGAAGGGTATGCAGAGGATCTAAGAAAACTAAGGAAGGGGAGAGCAAAGTAATCACTATAATTAATGGTGGGAAGAAAGTTTCCAAATACCTGGAAAATCTTTATTTTCTCCATAGCAGTTAGACAGAGTCTGTTATTTCTTAATTACTTACCAATATTTAATGTTCAAGAAATTCTAGAAGAGGATGTTTAAACCCATAAATTCCTAGAAGCTATTTTAACCTTTCTGCTGCTGTTAATATGCTCATGCATTATTCTGAAGTTGAGTTTTCTGAATTTGTCTGATTCTCAGGGTTCTAAGACTCCAAAATGACTAGAACTATAGGGCATAAAGTTTGGGTTGTTATCTAATAAAAATGTATGGAAATTAAAGATAAGCATTCCAAGTAAATTAGAGAACAAATTTGACTGATATGTGAGCAACTTTCCTTGGATCAAGGGTAAGATCTTCTATTTGAAAGATTCAGAGTTTTCCACTGACTTTACTGAAAGTATGAAATATACCATTAAAATTAAGCTGTCATTACTAAGCTTTAATATCTGTCTGCATGTGATGAGGTCAGGAATCACCATATTATCTTAACAAAAAGTAAAAAAAATGAACAAGCTTAAAAAACAAACAGACAGCACATACAAAACACCTATTCTTAGATTCAAAAAAAAGCACGGTCACAAGGCAGAAGATAGGCTAGGATTAAACAAACAAGCAGGATGCAAAAATGAAATGAAATGAAATTGAATAAAATAAAATAAATCATGTTCATTGGAGCAGAAACTCAGGAAGAGAACCTCTGTGGGAAGCAGTAGTAGGTCAAGGAAGGCGGAACTGCAATTGACAAATTGTGGCAGGCTCACTGTGTAGGAAAGAGAGAGTTAGAAGAATCTCAGCAACATTTTCTTCAGTTTTTCCATCAGGAAATGAAGCAGAATCTTACGGTAATTTTTTTTAAATCTTTTTGAGGCAATTTGCGGATGGCTAGTGATGTGGAGCTTTTTTTCATATATTTATTCACTTCTTTAATTTCAGCCTCTGAGAAATGTGTGTTCATCTCAGATGCCCTTTTCTGGACTGGGTAGGTTTCTCTATAAGGTTCAGACTGGCCTTAAACACACTTCATAGCCCAGGCCAGCCTTGAATGCACAGCAAACTTCCTGCCTCAGACTCTGGAGTACTGGGATTATAAGTGTGAACCAGCTAGGTCTTCTCATGTTAATTCATAAGACCAAAGGAACCCCATGACATTAAAAAATAAAAAGAAATATGAATAAATCTATTCCTATAAATTTCATAACCTAGATGAAAGGAGAAAATTCCTTATATGATACAATCTGCCAAGACTTGTTGAAGAAATGGGATAAGTTTGAAATTTTAATAGGCCTATATCTATTGAAATTGAATCAATAATTAATAATTTTCCAAAATGGTCAGCAACAGGCCAGAAGTGTTCACTGGAAAATTCTGTCAAACAATTATGGAAAAAAACACCAATTCTTTATAATCCTTTATGGAAGTAAGAAGAGAGAAAATACTTCCTAACTTATTCTAGTAGGCCATCATTGCCCTAATGCCAGAAACAAACAAAAATATTATGATAGAAGCAATCTACCACTAATATCTCCTATTGAACTTACATGGAAAATTGTCAACAAAATATTAGCCATAGTATTCAATAATCTGTGAAAAGAAATTCATATACTGTTACAAGGTAGGATTTATCTCAGGTTTAAAGCTCATTCAAAACCAGAATTTCAGTATAACTTTTCATATCAGTAATTGAAAGGAGAAAAATCACATCATATTATTGATAAATCCAGAGAAAGAATTTGACAAAATATAACTACTTCCTTTTGTAACATTGTTAGAAAAGCTCTCAGTAAACTTGTCATAGAAGGGGAACTTCCCCAACTTGATAAAATCTAAGTGAAACCTACAACATACATCACATTTAATAGTGAGAAACTAGCAATTTTCTAATATAAAAAAATATCAAGATGCCTTGCCTCCCACTCATTTTCAATGTCATACAGGAAATCTTAACTAATACAGTGATATAAGAAAAGGAGGTAAAAATATGCTGGTTAGTATTACTGCTAGAAGCTGAGACAGATTCTGTGGAGTGACAATATTTCTTAGAAGACAAGAGGAGAAAAATTTCCTCTGCCTCTAATTTTGAAGGCTGTTTCTACTCTGTGCATGAAACACTGGCATGTTAATATAAGGAAAATGTTAAGAATTTTATCGTTATCTCCCTTTGTTTTCTCTACTTCAATAAATTTCTCTCATGCTTATTTTGTCAAATGAGCAGATACTTAAAGTCTACATGTTTCTTATTAAATTTATCTGATCTTTACTCTCCTGTTTTCTATTATCAAAACTAAAGGAAAGATGGGAGAATATATAAAGTAAGTAATACAATTGTCCAGTCTAAAACTTAACTACATCCACCTTATATACCAAGTGTTGGTGATGCCAGCAGGAAAACAAGAGCGTCTTAGTTATTTTCTCTTGTTCCTGAAAGAAAACACCTGACATGCAGAGTTTAAGGGGAGAAAGGTTCATTTAATTCATAGTGTATAGAGGTATCAGTCCATAGTCACTGACTTTAAGACAGGGTGGCATGCCAAAGAAGTAGGGCAGAAGAGGAGCAATTCATGTTGAGAAGAAGGTAGCAAAGCAAACAAGGGACAAAACAATCCTCTTTCTCTCCCCTGTGTTGCATCTGAGCTACCTGAATCAGGGCAGTGCAAATCAATCAGTGGACTGACTTAGCAATCAACAACCTTTAATCCCAGCACCCTTAATCCTAGCCTTGTATCATGAATTAATGACACACCGTAGATCCATCCACCTCTTGAAAAGCCCCACCTAAGTACCACCTATGACTTCATGAGGACTTGGGGGACACCTAGACACCAATTATAACAAATAGATATAAAAGTTATAGTTTAGATGGAGGTTAGAGTACTAAGGAGTCACTTGCCACAGAAGAAAAAAAACATCTGATGGGGAAACTCCTCATAACATTGCCCTTTTTTCATATTTTAATAGGTGCTTGAATAAAATACATTTTGTGTTTAAGCGGCTTTTTTTTCTTTGCCTTTTTTCTAAGGGCTTTTGTGTGTGTGTGTGTGTGTGTGTGTATGTGTGTGTGTGTGTATTTTAGGGAAGGGTCTACAGAGTGCTCAGGGTCTTACTACTAGATTGGACTCATAGTGATCTACCTGCTTACAGCCTCCCAAGAGCTGAGATTACAGACACATGCCACCACTCCCAGTGTCAATAGCTATCTCAGTGCACCCCAGGGGTGAGGCCGGCATGACAGGCCTGGGAATGGAACCCCCAACCCCTGTGCCTGCTTGCAGGCACTTTTACTCCACTGAGATATTTGGTGGGCCAAAACACAGTTTTATTGGTGTTTTTGTCTTCATCATATAGATTTGTGGAATTGCTGTATAAATTCTGGATACCAGTTATTTGTCATAGCAGTGAATTGAATGGTTGCATTCTAAGAGATGTCTAACTGGAGCCTGTAAATATGACCTCATTAGGAAAAAGGACTTCCAGTTGTAATGAAGAATTCAAGATGAGATCGAACCGAATTAAAGTCAGCCTTAAAGCCAATCATATATTCTTATGAAATTAGAGGAGATACAAAATATAGGGTCAGGAATCAGAGTGATGCAGCCACAAGCCAAGTCATGCCTAGAAGCATCACACACTGAAAGAGGAGAGGAAGGTTTCTCCTCTAGACCCTATGGAGGGACCACTCTAAGGTCCACCCTGGTATCTTGATTTCAGAATTCTGGCCTCTATGACTGAGAGACAATAACTGTGTCCATTTAGAAGGCCATATGAAGACAGAATCATAATAAAGCAATACAAACTTATGAGTCTGTAAGCCAAGGTATTCTGGAGTAAACCAGAAGCTAGGAAAGCAGAGGGAAGAAGTCTTCCCCTGAACCCTAAAGATGAACACAAAACTTGCAACACCCTGATTACGGTTGTCTACCTTACAGAACCGTCAGTGAATAAGTTTCTATTGATTTAAGCCAAGTTTGTAATAATCTGTCATATAAAACTAGAATAATTGTTAAATAATAATGGTTCTTCCTTCCTATTCTACCTCTTATTTATTTTGTTTTTGTCATGCACTGCCTAAATTCCAGCACAAATCATTATTCACTTCTTTATGCCTAGTGTCTAGAATAGTGGTATATTTTTGCATTTTATAAATAGAAATGATGAAATAACAGTAATTGTTAGAAAGGTGGGATTATTATATATCTATATCTATGTTCATTCACATATTTTGTACAACTGTCATTTTGCTTGCCTCATATCGCTTCCACTTTCATCTGATGACAAAGCTCTATACCTTTCTCCCACAGTTTCACTCCGTAATCACTCACTTTCCACTCTGGATAAGATGGCCTTGTGACTCAGGCCTGACCTATTTGTGTTCATCATAAGACTCTACCCTCTAATGATTCTTACTACTTTCCAGTGACTTATTTTAGAGTTTTCTTCAATAATTAATTAACAGATACTTAATGGCTCTTAAGTTTCAGACATTGCTCCTAGTGTGCTGAAGATGATTTTTCCCTGTAGTAACTCACAATTTAGTCAGCAATATCTGAGATATTGCTTTATACATTTTGTCACAAATTTTCATTGAGTTCTCCCTGTGTCCTAGACATTGTGGAAAGCACTGAGAACCTAACTGTGATTATGTCCCCTTTCATAGGAAAGAATTTTATGGAAGGAATTTATTTTCTGGAGCTCACAGTGTGGTCATAATAGGTAGAAAATGAAAGGGGAAACATATGAATAAGATTGGCTCATGGAGCGTTAAATATTATTTTTAAAAAACCAAAATATAAGACAGATTGATAACGACATGATCAGAAAAAGCAAGTTAAAGTTAGACTGGGCTGACTTTCTGAAGGGTCTGATCCACTAACATTTAATTATAAGTCATAGTGTGCTTGGAATTGCTTGTTAATTTTTCATTTGTATGCAGTCAGTATTGTAAGAGCATCAACCAGTGATGTTTTGTGAAAAAGTGGCACGTGAGTTACGTATTTACACTAAGAAAATGAAAGAATCCTAAAAGCTCTTGGGAGGCATATGTATTATCGGGAACCAACCCAACCCTGAAGTTGACTGATAGGAGCCTTTAATTTGAGATATTTGTGAATACATTTATATACTTTCATATCTTATGTCTCAAAGGTTCTAAGGTCATCATTCTGTTGTTACAGAGTCACAAAAAAAAAGAAATAAAACTTTGAAAATGTAGGTATATGATTACTAAAATGTGGTATGGGAGGCATGAACTTCCTGGTGGACAGTATTTTCCTATTTCCTTTGATAATGGATTAATGCATTGGTTTGTTTTAGGTGGGTAAATCAGAATATAGCCATCTAAACAAAAATTTTACTTACTTTATGGTTTCAACACTTCTAGAAGACACAACTGAGATGTGTACCAAATATTACCCCTAACTGGGTAAAATTCATAGCAGCCAAAGAATAGACAGATTTGATCGTTTTGATGGTTCACACTCTTAATAGACTGTCAGATTATTCTGTTTTTCTTGTACTGGGGATCTTGCTCAGGGCCTTGTGCTTGGCAGCAGGTGCTTATGTTGCTAAACTAGTTTCTCAGTGCTAAATTATTCATTCTAATGGAGGTTTTCTTTAATCTCAATTGGATATACATTTGGGCCTCTGGCACAGACATATTTTTTATTTTTTTTCCATAATTTTATTGAGAAACAAATAGCAGTGAGACAGTTTCAAATCAAATTGGTAGGACAGTTTCAATAATTAACACATTGCATACATTCTTCCTAGTGGTTAATTGCTGTACAAAATGTGGACTTGACAACCTATTTACAAAAACCATTAGAGTAAATCCCATATCTATCCTAACCACTTTGAATACATAGATACAAAATAGACATTCATCTGTATCCCCTTTTTTTGTTAAGTTCCATCATTTAAATATTATACATGTGTAAACTCAGCAAAATATTCTAGAAGAGTTAAGTCGTCCATAATAGTATTGGGTCTTCCACTTCACTAACAATGTCAGAAACTGTTGACCTGAGTACCCTACAGCTCAACATAACACCATAGCTTTACTTCTTATACTTCGTATTTATACTTTTCTGCTGGATGGTTAAGACCAAGGTAAAGCAGGACCTATGCAGCAAGAGTTGTAGCTTTTGGGTCTGATAAGATCAGTGAAATCCCCTCAGATTTATCCTGAGATCCTGTACCTCATTGTAGAACCTTTGTCAGTGTCAACCATGTGGACGAGTCATAGCCTTTGCTTGGCCAGTGGGCTCCACGTGAAAGCTGGAGAGAATGATTTTTCTCCATGTGACTCTCTTTAGGCACAGTCTACATCATCAAACATTTTCCTCTTTGGCCCCATAATCCCCTTGATCAGAAAATTTGGGACACTACAGAGTTACATGATGTTACAGTACAAGTTCTCATATGTCCTGAGTCTTAATTCACCTTGGAAAGCTAGGGCCAAAATGTTGGCTTTCCTTGTGGCCCTCCTTTTTCTCTAATATTGGTCTGCAAACTTAGGTTGTTAACCATCCAGAAGACAAGCTTATTGTTATTACCATACAACCTAGTCTGTTAAGCTTAACTTCACTATCTGTCTGAATATCAAACATCTTAGGCATAACAAGGAACAGGTACTTTTCATCAAGTACTGATATGTTGAACTTTAAGTCCTGATAGAATATGATGAAAAAATATTTAAAAATTAGAATATATTTTTAAAAATAGGCATGAAGAATTATATTTACACATAAGTCCAAA